>NC_041396.2:257960429-258045429 GCF_900747795.2 Erpetoichthys calabaricus | reverse complement strand
CCAACTGCATAAATGCCTTTGTATATTTAGAACTATATATATACTATATAGTCAACTATATATATACTAGTCATTTAGCCCGTTACAATAACGGGCGCTAGAACAGTAGTGCATAAACATTAGTAGGAACAGTCTATATTAAATGGCAAGGGACTTTGACCTCATTCTTTTTGTTGGTCGTATTTTTCTTTCTTTCAGCCTTTCTTTTGTTGATGTTTACTTGCTGAGCTGACCATTCTTCGTGGGCTGCCGCCGTGTATTGTGTGTCTTTAATTTTCTGTGACAGTAATACTGTCTTGTACGGCTCTATTCAATAAGGGCGCATAGATAATTTAGTTCAAATGGCTCTGGAATATGTGAAGAGCAACAGGTGCAGATCTTTATTTACGCGCGCCTTTAGATAGATAGATAGATAGATAGATAGATAGATAGATAGATAGATAGATAGATAGATAGATAGATAGATAGATAGATAGATACTTTATTAATCCCAGGGGGAAATTCACATATTCCAGCAGCAAAAATATTAAATTAAAGAGTAATAAAAAATGCAGATAAAAAAACAGACAATAACTTGAATAATGTTCAACGTTTACCCCCTCTGGTGGAATTGAAGAGTCGCATAGTTTGGGGGAGGAATGATCTTCTCAGTCTGTCAGTGGAGCAGGACAGTGACAGCAGTCTGTCACTGAAACTGCTCCTCTGTCTGGAGATGACACTGTTTAATGGATGTAGTGGATTCTCCATAATTGATAGGAGCCTGCTGAGTGCCCGTTGCTCTGCTACGGATGTCAGACCGTCCAGCTCTATGCCAACAATAGAGCCTGCCTTCCTCACCAGTTTGTCCAGGCGTGAGGCATCCTTCTTCTTAATGCTGCCTCCCCAGCACACCACTGCGTAGAAGAGGGCACTCGCCACAACCATCTGATAGAACATCTGCAGCATCTTACTGCAGATGTTGAAGGATGCCAGTCTTCTAAGGAAGTACAGGCGGCTCTGTCCTTTCTTGCACAGAGAATCAGTATTGGCAGTCCAGTCTAATTTATCGTCCAGCTGCACTCCTAGGTATTTATAGGTCTGCACCCTCTGCACACAGTCACACCTCTTTATTCGCTGCGCCCAATTGAGGTCGTCCTTTTGAGACTCGCCTTTTTGTGCGCGCCCTTATTGAAGGATGCCTGTGCGAGCCCTTATTGAAGGAAACCATCTTGTACGTCCGCTGGCTTGTACGTCCGTAATATACGTCCGTACGTCCGTAATATACCTTTAATAAATGCAAAGAGTACGCGACACGTGTTTCGCCCTCATTCTGGGCTCATCAGGCGTACACACTCAACTGCACTCCCTCTCAGGAATCGAACCTCGGACGTCAGCGCCAGAGGCGATGCCCCTATCTACATGCTGTCAAATAAACGAACCACACGCCGTGGCGCAACGTTAGGGGCATCACCTCTGGCGCTGACGTCCGAGGTTCGATTCCCGAGAGTAAACTATTTCAACCGTTCTATGATCTGTTCCTCACAAACTGAGGGCACCGTGGCGGATGTTAGCAGATTGCTGGCCAACCACAAGCATTACCTGGTAGGTAACCACCCATACAATCAGATTGTGACACAGACTACGAATGCCGTGAATGTAATTACCCCGATCTACATGCTGTCAAATAAACGAACCACACGCCGTGGCGCAACGTTAGGGGCATCGCCTCTGGCGCTGACGTCCGAGGTTCGATTCCCGAGAGGGAGTGCAGTGGAGTGTGTACGCCTGATGAGCCCAGAATGAGGGCGAAACACGTGTCGCGTACTCTTTGCATTTATTTGACAGTAAACTATTTCATATATATATATATATATATATATATATATATATATATATATATATATATATATATATATATACATAAATAAAGTATCTGAATGCAAAAGACTCTTATTACTGCTTGAATTACAGCAATGAGCAGACGGCTGTGCAGTTATGGAAGGCAATTTTCTATAAGACTGAAAAATGTGCAAAAGGCAGAGAAGTAAAATATACCAGCATACAAATCATTCATTGAATTAGTAGGTACAACCTGGGGATTCCCACTCCTGACACCAAACTGAAAAGTTCATGTTATGTTCACCACTGGCTGGTCTCCCTCCATCACTTGTTTTTTTCAGAAGAGAGTGAGAGTGATTCACTGTTGAGCTAAAGAAACATTCTTGTAGCCTGGGAAGCTATGATCACTCCATTGCAGTGTGGTGTGTTGATTTCACTGTACAGCTCTTGTAATTGCTTAACTCTATAAAACAACAACAACAACATTTATTTATATAGCACATTTTCATACAAAAAGTAGCTCAAAGTGCTTTACATAATGAAGAAAAGAAAAATAAAAGACAAAATAAGAAATTAAAATAAGGCAACATTAGTTAACATAGAAAAGGAGTAAGGTCCGATGGCCAGGGTGGACAGAAAAAACAAAAAAAAAAACTCCAGAAAGCTGGAGAAAAAAATAAAATCTGTAGGGGTTCCAGGCCACGAGACCACCCAGTCCCCTCTGGGCATTCTACCTAACATAAATGAAATAGTCCTCTTTGTAGTTAGGGTTCTCACGGAGTCACTTGATGCTGATGGTCATACAGACTTCTGGCTTTTAATCCATCCATCATTTTTGGAACATCATGGTACTTAGAGTAGATGACCAAAAGGACACCGGAAAAGGAAACAGAAGAGAGAATAGGGGTTAGTACAGATTTTAGAGCCACCATGAATGGTTATTATAATGAATTGGATATGCAGAGTATCAGGATTAAATTACAGTGAAGTTATGAGAAGGCCATGTTAAAGTAATGTGTTTTCAGCAGTTTTTTAAAGTGCTCCACTGTATTAGCCTGGTGAATTCCTACTGGCAGGCTAGTCCAGATTTTAGGTGCATAACAGCAGAAGGCCGCCTCACCACTTCTTTTAAGTTTTGCTCTTGGAATTCTAAGGAGACACTCAGTTGAGGATCTGAGGTTGCGATTTGGAATATAAGACGTAAGACATTCCGATATATAGGATGGGGCGAGATTATTTAAGGTTTTATAAACCATAAGCAAAATTTTAAAGTCAATCCTGAATGACACAGGTAACCAGTGTAGTGACATCAAAACTGGAGAGATTTGCTCGGATTTTCTTTTCCTGGTAAGGATTCTAGCAGCTGCATTCTGCACTAGTTGCAAGTGATTTATGTCTTTTTTGGGTAGTCCTGAGAGGAGTGCGTTACAGTAATCTAGTCGACTGAAAACAATCACATGAACTAATTTCTCAGCATCTTTCAATGATATAAGAGGTCTAACTTTTGCTAAGTTTCTTAAGTGAAAAAATGCTGTCCTAGTGATCTGATTAACATGTGATTTAAAATTTAGATTACAGTCAACATTTACCCCTAAGCTTTTTACCTCCGTTTTGACTTTTAATCCTAATGCATCCAGTTTATTTCTAATAGCCTCATTGTATCCATTATTGCCAATTACCAAGATTTCAGTTTTCTCTTTATTTAACTTGAGAAAGTTATAAAAATATCCCACTGCTCCCTTCTTAATGGGGATTCCACCACTGCCACTACTTCAACCAAGAAAGGACAAATGTAATTCTGGACAAAGTATTTAAAGCACATAAGCAGGGTTTAATTTTATTGTTAAACAATACAGCAATGAGGAAAGCAAAAAAAACCAAAAAACATGTAAATACATTCCTATCACTCAATTTTTATCATTCTTATACTGGCTGAATATGTACAAGAGGATCCATTTCAAAATCCTTAATGTCTTTTTAAAGACATATTGATGTGTGATAAGCAGTCTGTAGCGCTTTGCTAATTTTAAATAAGTAAAAGTAAAATCTCTAATCGGATGCAGGTGAATGCATGAGCATGCTTCGCTCCAGAGACCGATTAGGGTGTGCCTGCCTGATTATGAAGACACGTGTGAATGCGTGTGTTAGGCAGGTGCTTCATTAATCATTTGGAGGGACTGGCGCATTCACACCTGTCAGAAGTGTCAGTTTAAAAGGAGCCTGCATAGGCAGAGATGGGAGGGAAAAAAAGAGAAAGAGAGAGAGAGAGAGAGAGAAAACAGACAGCATCGTAGAGAGAGGAAGAACAAGCTAGCTAGCTAGTATGGAAGAGAGGCAGCACGGTTGTTGGCCCACGAAGGATTGCCGCTACAAGGGCGGATTGTCCCCATTGATGAATTGTCGAGGAGTGGGTACAATCGAGGTGGCATTCTACCCCGGGGATCTGAGGTATGCCAGGGGTGTGAGAAGGAAGACGGGAGGACAAACAATCCCGAGCTGTCTACTTGGCACAGATTGGATGCAGCTAAAATGGGGGTGTGTTGGTGAAGACCATAGCTGCTTGTGTTTCTGCTGGGTGAGTAAGTAATGGGTGAGCTGGAGAGACGAAAGGTGCTGGGCTCGTCCAACAGAATGTGAAGGACCCGATGGCTGTTGATTTTACTCTCATTTCGTTCTGGATTTTAAACTCATGGACCATCACTGTTTTTATGTATTTTTTTAATTAAAGAGGAGAGCACTGCACTTTTGAACACTGTTTGCTTTAATTGACTTTGTTTTAATAAAAGCAGTTATCACTTTGCACCTACCCCTTGCTGTGTGTGAGTGTCCTTGTTTACTAGGGTCATCCTTTGGTCATGTTACAGGCGAAGTAGGTTCAAGAGGCCCCCCAGAAGGACCCAGTAATGTGGAGCTAACCCGCACTGTCACATAATGGGACTAATCTATCTGTCTCCTGTCCCTATTCACTACGCATACTGTACTCCCATAGGCTCTGTCAGGTCTAGATCATCTAGCACTTTGGTCGTTCCATTGTGGAAGCTACAAACTATGGCCAATCATAGTAAAAAATGCTTTCTGTTGGAGATTCTGCAGCATTGTCTCCTTTTTAAGAAAATTTTGGAAACCCATCTTTATTGCTGTGCATTTGTGATTGAAATCTATTCTTAGGTCATTAATGCTTTATTTATATATCAGTCTTGTGTTTTTGTTGATTTATTGAATCTTATTTATTGTTGCCTTTTATGACTTTTTTATTGTGAAGCAATTTGGGAAGCCATTGTTGTTCAATATACTGTACTATACCAATTTAATTTATTATTTCTATTATAAGCATTCATTTTATGTGACACCTTCCTATAGCAAACACCATCCCAAAGCACAAAGGCTTTGCAAACAGTGTACAGATAAACATAATTGAATATAAATAGAAAAAGTGTCGGCGGCACGGTGGCGCAGTGGGTAGCGCTGCTGCCTTGCAGTTAGGAGACTAGTGTGTGCTTGGTGTGTGTGTGTGTGTGTGTGCCCTGCGGTGGGCTGGTGCCCTGCCCTGGGTTTGTTTCCTGCCTTGCGCCCTGTGTTGGCTGGGATTGGCTCCTGCAGACCCCCATGACCGTGTAGTTAGGATATAGCAGGTTGGATAATGGATGGATGGATGGATGGATGGATGGATGGATCTATTGATTCACTAACATAATGTCTGAGTTGTATTTCAGAATGGATGAATAGTAACTTTCTCAAGCTAAATAAAGAGAAAACTGAAATCTTAGTGATTGGCAATAATGGATACAATGAGGCTATTAGAAATAAACTGGATATGTTAGGATTAAAAGTCAAGATGGAGGTAAAGAATTGAGGGGTAACCGTTGACTGTAATCTGAATTTTAAATCGCATATTAATCAGATCACTAGGACAGCATTTTTTCACTTAAGAAACTTAGCAAAAGTTAGACCTATTATATCATTGAAAGATGCTGAGAAATTAGTTCACGCGTTTGTTTTCAGTCGACTAGATTACTGTAACGCACTCCTCTCAGGACTACCCAAGAAAGACATAAATCGTTTGCAACTAGTGCAGAATGCAACTGCTAGAATCCTTACCAGGAAAAGAAAATCTGAGCACATCTCTCCAGTTTTGTTGTCACTACACTGGTTACCTGTGTCATTCAGGATTGACTTTAAAATTCTGCTTATGGTTTATAAAGCCTTAAATAATCTCCCCCCATCTTATATATCGGAATGGATGGATAGAAAAAGTGTTTACATATTTTACACAGTACTTAGGTGACTGGAGCCTATTCTGGCAGCAATGGACAGAAAGCAAGAAACAGGCCAGTTTACTGGGCCAATTTGGAACCACCATTCAATCTGACATGGATGTCTTTGGGGAAAAGTGAAGTAGTCGAACATTGTCAAACCTGCTTCCAATTCAAGGTTAGAGTCAGGCCAAGGCCTATCCCAGTTGCACAGATGGGTCCAACTCATGCACAGACACATGAGACCATTTTAGAATGAGCAGGTCTTTGAAAAGTGAGAGTTAACCCCATGGGGAACAGGAACAATGTTTAATCTCCACATGAACACTACTGGGTGTCAGATTCAATCCTGGGATGATGGATCTCTGAGACTGCAGCACTTCTGACTATACCAACCTATACCCCAAATGGGTGACACAGGGTTAAAGTATTGCAACAAACAACTTCAACATGTCTGTTAGTTCTTGGGGGATGCTAGGTTGGGAAAAGAAATGCATGAAGTAATGGATCACTTTACAGTGTACATGGGCCTTTCCTGGCTATTGCAGATGACAGGATACTTGGATGTTGCTTTTCCCATAGATGGCAGCTGAGGTTCAAGACTGGTGAGACACCTGTGGCTGTTAGGTGGATAGGAACTCCAGAGGGCAATTTTGGCAATGGAAGTTTTTTTGAACTGTGGAAATGGTTTTTGGTTGAAGCTTAGAAACTGCTTCCTAGCAGACACCCAGTGAGTCTAGAGTTGAGAAGAAGGACACAAGTAAAAAGTGGAAAAGTAAAGGCAGGTTTTACAAGGAGTAAGAAGGGGATCATTGGAGCAGTGTGTTGTTACATCTCCGACAGAAAAGTGCTCAAGACATCGCACCTGCATACCTATTTAGATAAACCTAGAGGGACAACATGATTTTTGTTTTCCTTGCCTGAGCACTTTATGCTATCTCAATGCTAACCCTTCATGTTATTTATTTGGTTACATAAAACTCCTTATTATTAATATCCTGGCCAACCTAAGATCTATTCTGGGTCCACTAATGCCTTCAGAGGTTCATCCATGTCAACATAGTCTATGTCATGAGATGGTTTGGTCTTTAACTCATATAAAAACTTATTCTCCCTGTGTTAATGAGGGTGTTACCTGAGTATTTTGATGTAGGGATGTAATTACTGGTCAGGTTCATGTGAGAGTGTGCTTTGTAAGATGGCTGTCCACAAGACAAGTTCAGCAGTGCAAGATTACCTTTTGATTTCCATATCAGAATACTAGGGTGTTGTACTGTGTCAACCATTATGGATGTAGCGAGAAGTCAAGCAAAATGACACCTTTTATTGGCTAATTAGAAGATTGAAATATGCAAACTTTTGAGGCAACTCAGGGCCCTTCTTGCCTAAAGAAGGGGCCTGAGTTGCCTTGAAAGCTTGCATATTGTAATCTTTCAGATCCGAATATTAATAATATTATCCAGGAAACCGTTAAAAGATGTGGCAATCCTAAATAAGTGGCTCATACACATTTTAATCTGTAAAATCAGAATAGACCCATATTCTTTTAAAAATCCCTTCTCAAGTAGAAAGTACCATAAACTCTTAATAAGAGTGAGTGAAAAATAAGGAAACCGTCTAAGTCAGCGGTGCCTTGCCATAGTATTCAGACCTCTTTACTGAATAACAAATCATAGACTGAAATGATGTTTACTGTGATATTTCATTTCCAAAACACTGGTCCTCAAAATGAGTTTCTAACTAATGTGGGTCAATGCTGTGTCATGGCTTTATTTTAGAAAAGTAAAAAAATGAAATATGCTGTTTTTCTAAATATTTAAACCTTGTGCTGTGGAAGCTCTGTGTTTATGTGAGTGCAAAACAATTACCAAATGAGAACTCCATTACCTTGCAATTAACTTCAGCTAGTGAATCATTCAGGTCACAGTCATAGTTTTCTTGATAAAACCCCAGTTAGTAGATCATTGTGAACCTGAAGACCTGTAGTAAAAATAAAAACTAACGAGCACAGATAAAATTTATGTACGGTGCTGTACATACAGGACTGCTTTCAGTGTTTGAAATCCTCCCTGAAATATTCAGTTTAAATTAAAAATGCATATTCTGCTGAAAGAGAAAGAAATGAAAATGCTTTTATTTTATTGGGACTTTCCCTTAACTCATGCTTTATGTAACCCAGAGATAGAAAAAAAAATAAGGAAAGCATCCCTCATACTCAGGACTTTCTGCTGTTTTGTTCCGCTCTAATTATGTGACAGCTGGGTCACTTGGCACAAAATACTGCAAAGCTATAAACTGTTTTCATAAAACGCTCAAGACAGCCTTTCCTCTCTACTATTGTACTAATTAAAACACAGATGCCACAAAAGTAGACCTTCTCAATAGAATTGAAGTTTTCTAAAGGTAAAGCATTTTAGAAGGGAGAAGATTTTAGCATAAAATTCTGCACAAACTCAAAGTTTTACATAAAGTTCTTAATGCCAAACTTGCCATGTTCCCTCCACCGCGACCTTAATCTGTGTTTACTGTAAGTGTTAAAAATACCTGGACACTGCTGCATTGAAAATTAGTACTCGGGATGGTATTCGGTATAGAAAGGCACTATATAAAATAGTTATAGTTGGAATAATAAGTGAGTTGTCAGATTAACCAGCAAAAGGTTCTTTAGATAGATAGTATTTTTCAATCAAAAAATTAATGATATTAGAAATAACATAGTATATCTCCCCAACACTAAGGATCCTCCTAAACCCCAGTATTCTGTTGTAAACAAATTAAACTCTTTCACTAGGACAGATTTACCTGATTTACATAAAATAATTTCTCAACTGAAACCCTCCACCTGCGCCTTTGACCCAATACCAACAAATTTTTTCAAAGAAGTATCGGGCGTGCTAATTGATAATGTTCTTGACATAGTAAATTTGTCATTAGATACGGGGGTCTTCCCAGACTGTCTAAAGACTGCTGTAGTTAAACCCCTACTTAAGAAAAATAATCTTGACCCCTCTGCTCTTGAAAATTTTAGACCCATCTCTAACCTACCTTTCTTAAGTAAAAATTTAGAGAAGGCAGTCATTATGCAGTTAAATGACCACCTCAATAAACATACTATTCTTGATAAATTTCAGTCAGGTTTTAGAACAAATCACAGCACAGAAACTGCACTCATTAAAGTAGTAAATGACTTGCGGGTAAATGCAGACAGAGGCCATTTATCTGTTCTCATCCTCTTAGATCTGAGTGCCGCATTTGACACCATTGATCATAATATTCTTAGAAATCACCTTAGTCAATGGGTGGGCCTCTCTGGCAGTGTCTTAAATTGGTTTGAATCCTACCTGGCAGGGAGAAAATTCTTTGTTAGTTGTGGTAATTACAACTCAAGGACACATGATATCCAATATGGTGTTCCACAAGGCTCTATCCTGGGTCCGCTGCTCTTCTCAATCTACATGCTACCGTTAGGTCAGATTATCTCAGGGCACAACGTGAGCTACCACAGATAGATAGATAGATAGATAGATAGATAGATAGATAGATAGATAGATAGATAGATAGATAGATAGATAGATAGATAGATAGATAGATAGATAGATAGATAGATAGATAGATAGATAGATAGATAGATAGATAGATAGATAGATAGATAGAGTAGATCCCCCAGGGAGTCATTAGCTTTTTTTTTTTTACAGAAGCTGTTTAAATAAATAAATATACTGTACATAACCCACACTACAGTCTGAACACACACCAGAATGGCTCAAAGCAAAAAAAAATGTGAAAAGAAAGTAGACATCTGTCTTGGATGTCACAGTCATAGTGAGGCATTATGCAGATGTATTGCTTTTGGTATGGAGGACCCCACATTCTTCACACACATCTGTTAAATAATTTGTTGGCTGTAACTCCTCAGTGTTAGTGTGTCAGAGAGAGACAATGCAGCATTGTTTATAATGGTAAACAGTTTTTTTTAATCCTCACCTTCACTACTACCTCCAGGGAGTCCAGAGCCTGCCCTTTTAATTAGCCTGTCGATAACGATGGGCCTTTCTTCAAGTGATGCTTATCTCATTAAACGTTTCTCTCATGATAAACATTAAAACATTTTACAGTTATTGCATCTGTTTAGCATGCCTAGTGAGGTGGGGGTACCCAGGTTATCTGTTTCCCTTTCCTAGTTATGAGACTGACAGATCTGGAGGAAATAGTGACCTTAGGAACCTTTCGGTTCACCCTGACCTCTGGGCAAGCACCCAATGATGGGCCTTTAACAGCTGTGGCTACCTATTGTAGACATGAAGCCCCTGTCTTCCTTCATGTATCTTTTGTCCCTTATCCTGCTTGACCCTATCAATGAAATCCTTAGGTTGACACCCCTTCAGCTCCTCTGAGGCCAGAAAAATGCATGTTCTAGGCCAAATTAATGTTAAGAGCTTTTATCTAATTTACAGTATTAAGCACAAAGCAAAATATAATAATGATAATTAAATAAGAGTATTTTCAACTATAATAACCAAACTTATTTCCTACCTAATATAGAAACACTTCAATATCACCATATTAAAGAATAAAATAGAAAGAATAGAATAGAAACTGGTTTTACAATGCAGTACCACTGCTTATGATTTTTACATTTGTACATTTCTACATAAAACAAAATGGTCCAAGAATGCTTCCTTTTTTGCACCATTGACATGGATTTGAAATATTTTTTAAAGTCTATATAATATTTTTAAAAATGCTAAATCAAAGGAAACTTGAATTATGTGAAAACTATGGCTTGGTTGCACATATGTTTAATTCTTTATCTCTGGGTGTAATTAATGTAGATTTTTTTATTTTCTGTGAAATTTCTGTTTGGATATGTTTATGTAAAAATGTGTAAAATTCCTTACAATTGATAAAAAAATACGGTTTTAACCCACCATTTCAAGTAACCAGCTGTAAAATGAGTAGAAAAAATAATGAGAGAAGAAATTTAGAATAACAAAACGTATGTCCTACCTTACAGAGACTTCTGTCTTGCTCAAAAATGGACTTTTCTGGGGGATCAAAAACCTTTCCACTGCACCTGGATTCGGCTTCTGAGACATGCTTGGTTTAATTTTGATGAAGCTGCCCCCCTCCCCCCCCCCCCCCCCCCCCCCCCATGCTTGAACCTGTGCTGTACAAACACTGCACTCTCAAGGCCAACCTCAGCTAGAATGGCACTCATAATATTGCATTCATTTTAGCTAAATCTTTCCTCTAGTTGGATGCTCTTAACTTTTAAAAAACAGAGTCCAGACCAATGGATATGTGCTGATGATCTCTTGTGTACCTTTCATCACAAAATGCCACTTAGTTTACTGCCATTCCCAATGTACATGGACTAAGGACTAACTGCTAACTGTGGATCAGTCTGTTTTGCTTCAGTATATCAAAGTGAGTCCATTTGTCTCTAACATCAAAATAAGGCTGAAAACATATTTGTTTAATTTAGCCATTTGATAACTGGCAGTGTTTACAATGCCATATTTGTTTTAAGTTGCTAGGACAGAATAAATGGAGTACCACTCTACGTGCTGCTGTACATATGGATACAGTCCATTAGCTTCAGAATGGCTCTGATGCATTTCTTTCTCACTCACTCACTCACTCACTCACTCACTCACTCACTCACTCACTCACTCACTCACTCACTCACTCACTCACTCACTCACTCACTCACTCACTCTCTCTCTCTCTCTCTCTCTCTCTCTCTCTCTCTCTCTCTCTCTCTCTCTATGCTCTCTTGTATTTGCATGATGGAGGATGAACACACTTTCTCAATGCCAAAGATTATCAAGATTCACTACAGAAAAGTATGGGTGCCAACTCCAAAAAAGAACTGTGATTCAAGGCTCAAGTGTGCCACAGGTAGAAGACGTCATGTGTACATCAGATTATGTTGCTGACCAGATAAATTTGCCTAACCCCCAGTACTAGGGTGTTGTACCGTGTTAGCTATTATGAATGTAGAGAAAAGTCAGGCAAAATGACACCCGAAGAAGGGGCCTGAGTTGCCTTGAAAACTTGCATATTGTAATCTTTTTAGTTTGCCAATAAAAGGTGTCATTTTGTTTGACCTAACCCCCAGGAAAGTGTTGACATATGTCACATAGACTTCCTTCCTGAGATTATATCTTACCAGAATATTTGTTTGCTGTCACTGTAAAAACTTGTGTGGTGGTGCAGCAGGGGACACTGTGAATGTATAGCTCCCAGGACCTGGTCTGTTTCTGCTGTTAGAATGGTGTTTGCTTATGTAGAGTTTGCATTTTTCCCATGTCTTCATGGATTTTTCTGTGCATACTCCAAATATCTTTCCAAAATATTTAAAGGATATCTTAACTGTTAATTGCAGACTGGTCTGGGTGGGTGTGTGGACCCTGTAATTGATTGACACCCTGTCCATGGAAGTGTCCTGCCATGGGCTTAGTGCTACTGGGATAGGTTCCAGAACCTATGACACTGTCTTGGAATGGGTGGGTTCCAGTGTGTTCTGATATACTATATTTTATACTAAATTGTATTTTGATGACTTTCATGTTCTCACTGCTTTGAAACTCATGGTGTGTCTTTGAACTCTACGGTGTATGGTGTACTGACATTTATTAAAAGCAGTTAAATGAGATTAAATTAAAGCAGATTAGATTAGATTAGATTAGATTAGATTAGATTAGATTAGATTAGATTAGATTAGATTAGATTAGATTAGATTAGATTAGATTAGATTAGATTAGAAAACCCTTAATAATCCTAAAGGGATATTCACATGTATACAGCAACAGAAATCCAAAGAACAAGGATAAAGACTCAAAGTCAGATAACACAGTCAATCAATCCATCTCAATATGTAAATAAATAAATAAATAAAAATAAACAAATGTATATTGAACGGAAATTTCAAAAAATTAAAAAGTATGTTGGGAGGTAGCATTGAATTGTCTAATAGCACTGGACAGAAAAGACCCCTAGAAGTGCTTTTTACCACACTGTTGTGGAATGAGCCTGTGGCTAAAAGTGCTTCCTGGAGGACATGGAGAGGATTATCCATGATGGTACGAATTTTGCCACCATACTGTTTTCCACAACAGCTTCCTGTGTGCCCAGGGTTCACCTTGTGGTGGAGCAGGCTTTCCCGATAAGTTTGTTCAGGCATTGTCTTTCTTTTGAGTTCAGATTGCTACCCCACGAGACTGAGGCATAGAACAACACACTGGCTTCAGTTGTGTATTAAAGTCATATAGTGCATACTGTTAAGAGCTGCATGGCTAAAAAGAAATGAATATGGCTAAAAAGAAATGCCAGAGGGTGGCATAGGGTAGGATAAAATTTTGTTTTAGCTTTGATGACTAACAAAGACATTAAGAATGCAGCTTTGTGTGCTACACTAATGGCTATGCAAACTCTGTCAGACATGGTGCCTAGAAATGCATAAGGTAGGAACACTATAGTAGACAAAAAGGGACTGGCACAACTGGGAAGAAGCATGCAAGGTTACCCCAGGACACTAAAGGTCAGTCCAGGGAGTGGGTGCCAGAGGAGCTGGGCCTTCTGTTGAAAGAGAGAAAGAGGTAGATGGAAAGGAGTTCAGAGAGATCCTGAAGAGTGTCCACTGTCTAGAGGTCTGAAAACCAAGAAGATGTCTCAGTTCAGAGAATGATGATTGGCAAGTGGCCACCAGATCACTAGCAGCAGCACAGTGTACCATGCTAGAGAAGTTAGGCCCATAATGATCATGTAAGGTCAAAATCAAGGGAGACAGGCTGGAAAATGTTAATAGTAATCTTTTCTTCAGCACTAGGGGAAAGTTGCCTTGGAGAATTGGTCATTTTATTGCTACAACAACAACAGCATTTATTTATATAGCACATTTTCATACAAGCAAAGTAGCTTAAAGTGCTTCACAAGACGACAAAAAGATATTTATATGAGATGAAAGACTAAAAAGATTAGGCAATAATATTAAAGAATAAGTAACAAAGGAAAAGGGTAAGGTCAGATGGCCAGGAGAACAGAAAAAAAAAATCCAGTTAGGTGTGAGAAAAAAATAAAATCTGCAGGGTTCCAAGGCCAAAAAGACCACCCAGCACCCACTGGGTATTCTACCTAAATATAAATGGTTATAAATCAGTCTTCTTTGTTATCATGCTTCACATGATAGTATTTGATGATGTTGGTCTTGTGGACATCTGGGACACCCTTCAATCCATCAACACGGGGGGGCTGCATGATGCCTTGATCAGGTGATGGTGCCGCAGATAACCACCACAGAAGATCGAGAAAAGACAGCAAAGAATACTAGAGTTTAATAACAGATTGCAAAATATGTTAATTCTATGCCCCTATGGTCTATAAGGAATACAAATGAAATGTAGTTATAAAAAAGCCATATTAAAATAATGGGTTTTTAGCAGTTTTTTTAATGATCCACAATACTAGCCTGGTGAATTTCAATCGGTAAAGTATTCCAGATTTTTGGTGCAAAATAGCAAAAGGCTGCCTCACCACTTCTTTTAAGTTTGGTCTTATAAGCAGACCTCCATACAAAGATCTAAGGTTACAACTTGGGGTATAGGGGGACAGGCATTCCAGAATGTAGGATGGAGCAAGATTATTTAAGTTTTTGTAAATCATTACCAGTATTTTAAAGTTAATTCTGAATGACACAGGTAACCAATGTAATGATGCAAAAACTGGAGAGAAGTGGTCAGATTTTCTTTTTCTAGTTAAGATTCTGGCTGCTGCATTCTGCACTTATTGCAACCTATTGATGTCTTTTTTAGGCAGTCCTGTTAGAAGTACATTATAGTAATCTAGTCGACTAAAAACAAAAGTGTGTCATAATTTTTCAACGTCTTATAAAGTTGTAAATGATTTAACTTTTGCTATATTCCTTAAGTGAAAAAATGCAGACCTAGTAATGTGGTTAGTATGTTATTTAAAGATTAGGTCAGAGTCAATAATTACCCCAAAACTTTTTATCTCCGTCTTGACTAAGACATCAAGTTTATTTCTAATACCCTCGCTTTATTCATATTTACCAATCACTAAGATTTCTGTTTTCTCCTTATTTAGTTTGAGAAAGTTACTACTCATCCAATCGGAAATACAAGTAAAACATTGGATCAGAGAGCCAAGAACATCAGGGTCATCAGGCACTATCGACAAATACAACTGTGTGTCATCTGCATACCTTGCATCACCTTGTGCTTTGAGATAATCTGGCCTAATGGAATGGCTACTTGAAACGCTGGAGTGTAGATTCAATAGGAGCCCAGGTCGAAGAGCTAGCCTAGCTACAAAAAGTTAGACCCTCACCCCTAAAATAATTATGGTGTGTTTGGCCATAAATAAACACAAGTTAAAGGCCATCTAAGGCCATTACCATTACTCAGTGTGGAGTCAGGAGAACAATCAGATTAGAAAGCTCAGTGGTGGAAGGAGATAGTCAAATCAGGTTGGTAACAATGCACTGGTACAGTGCGTTGCCGCACCCACTACATGATGAAACAGCTCGGGATCCCGGTTGGCAACACCCCAGGCAGACATGTGGTCCAGTCCCACCCTCCGGAAATAACCCTCTATCTGCCGCAGCCAGGTGTTACATGGGCAACCTTTGGTCTGGTCCAGCCACTCGGGTCCCCAACAATGAGAATCTTACGAGCCAGATCACCCTCTGGGAAATGCACCACATGGCCGTAGAGCCGTAACTGATGCTCCCTCACAATGCAGGTAATGTGCTTCATTTGAGACTCCATGAGCAACCGCTCATTCGACACAAAGTCAAACCAACGATACCCAAGGATTCTCCGGAGAGACACAGTACCAAAGGAGTCCACTCTTCGTCTCAGGTCACTGAATAGCGTCCATGTCTCGCAACCATATAGCAAGACAGGAAGCACCAGAACTCTAAAGACTTGGACCTTCGTCCTTTTGCATAGATATCGGGAGCACCACACACCCCTTTCCAGTGACCTGATGACCCCCCATGCTCTCCCAATCCATCTACTGACTTCATAGGAAGAGTCACCAAAGACATGAATGTCACTGCCAAGGTAAGTAAACCTCTCAACAAGGTCGACATTCTCCCCACAAACAGACACACTGCTGATGGCTGTGCCCAAGAGGTCATTAAAGGCCTGGATCTTGGTTTTTATCCAAGACAACCGCAAGCCCAGACACTCAGACTCCTCGCTCAGTCTCTCAAGCACCCCGATCAGAGGCTCCATTGACTCCGCGAAGATCACGGCATCATCAGAAAAGTCAAGATCCGTGAATCTTTCTTCACCAACAGATGCCCCACAGCCGCTGGATCCCACGACCTTGCCCAACACCCAGTCGATACAAGCAATGAAAAGAGTAGGAGCAGGAACACACCCCTGACGAACTCCAGAATCAACTGGGAAAAACACAGAGGTTCTGCCTCCACTCTGCACAGCACTCACAGTACCAGTTTATAGGCTGGCCATGATATCCAGCATCCTCAAGGGGATCCTGCAAACCCTCAGGATGTCCCACAGGGCAGCTTGATCAACTGAGTTGAACGCTTTACAAAAATCGACAAAGGCTGCAAAGAAACTCTGCCGATATTCACGTTTGTGCTCCATGAGAACCCTCAGTGCCAGGATGTGGTCGATGGTAGACTTCTTAGGCGTAAAACCAGACTGTTTCGGTCACTGGTAGGTGAGCAAGTGATCACGGATCCTATTGAGGACGACCCTAGCAAGGACCTTACCTGTCACAGAGAGCAATGTTATCCCCCTGTAGTTACCACAATCCAGGCGATCACCCTTCCCTTTCCAGATAGGGACGACAAGTCCCGTTTTCCAGTTGGTTGGGATGATGCCAGTCTCCCAAATGGAAGCAAAGATTGCTTGCAATGCCAGGAGGACAGCCTTACCACCAGCCTGGAGAAGTTCACCCCGGATACCACAGATCCCTGCAGTCTTTCCTCCCCTCAGCTGATTCACCACCTGTGCAATCTCAGTGAGACTGGGTGGTTCACAGCTAATTGGAGGATCAGCCTCAAGAACCGTGGAGAGAAATGCAAGAAAAAGACAAATGAAGTGTTTTAGAGGTACTGGAAAAGAGAGCAGGCGCAAGAGCCTGACCACCTAGGATGGGGTTCAAGAATTTTAATAAATATGCCTGTTGTGATTTATCTCCTAGAGTGGCCAAAGTAGTGTGAACACTTCAAAACAGCCAGGGAAACAGATTTGAATCCCACCCCCGCCTTGTAAAGAGTAATGTCACAAAAATCTGAATAAAAGAGGATTTATTATATAAACAGGAAAAAATTTAACAAAATGTTCAAAGGAGCAAAAAACTAATTCAAAGAAGGACTTGATTATAAGGCAATCCAAGGCAAACCAGTTCCAAATTGAAACCCACAAGAATAATTCAATAAACATTAGCAAAAAAGTAGCAAAATTAGCAAAACATTTATTTTCATACTGTTATCTGTGACTTTCTTGGCACTATTCTGAGCATGGACAGATGCCCATTTCCTGTTATGGTACAAAATGGACTGCACTTGTTTGCTCAGTCCAGTTAGAGTGTATGTTAGGATGATTGGGTGTTTGTAGGTTAGTGTGAGTATTGAAGAGGCTGAATGTTTGTGCTACTGTGCATGCTGGTATTATGGACATGCAAGGTGACTGGGGATTATTAAGAATGCTATAAACTGGGAAATGATTAAGCAGGAAACAGGCCTGGTAAAGCAAGCAAACACAAGAGTACCAGAAAAATGACACCAAACAGCCAGGAACCGAAAGGAGAAGACGAAAACTCAAGTCAAATACTGAAAGAGGTTGTTACCAAAACACAAAATCCTACTGCCGTGGCCTACTTGGTTTAAAGCTAACTACAGCTGAAAAGTTAAAAAAGATTTATATCCACTGAGGGATAAAGCAGCATGCGATTGCTGTCATATTGATATCAATACTTACCGTGACATGAACAGTGAAATGATCACAGTCACGTGATTAGATTTCTGTCATTCCCTAAATAAAGATAAAGAAAAAATGAATCAAAGTTAATTGCGTATTTTCAATTCAAACCATTTAAAAAAATTTCAGAATTAAAACCTTCACGTGTACCAACACCAAAATAAATAAAATTACATGTGCAGCAGTGGCTACTACTGCAGCTAGGGGATGTTGTGTTTGCACTGAGCATGTCAGGAAGACTGGAAAATTCAAGGGAGTGTTGGGTGTGTATTGTGGTCACTGGGGTTTGTACTTTAATGTGTGTTTTGCCTTCGATGATTTTGTTATGTGTGTGTGATTGTGTCCACTTTGTGGGGGGTCTGTGTGGTGAGTATGCAGGTTGTGGTATATTGGTGACAGAGGATATATTATTTTTTTGTTCTTTATTTTGCCTTATACAATTTCTTGTATTAGGAATTTGTTAGTTTTCACATACCCCTTGGGGTCAGAGCACAGGATCAGCCATTGTACAGTGCCCCTGGAGTAATTACAGGTTAAGGGTCTCGCTCAAGGGCCCAGCAGAGTAGGATTTCTTTTGGCAGTGATGGGGATTCAAATCGGCAACCTTCTGGATACCAGCACAGATTTTTGTGTGAATATTGGATGACTTTTTGTTTGTGTATTAGTTTATGGTAGGGTGGCTTTCTACATTATTGTGTGTGTTGAGGTGGCTTTCTGCTTTTATGCCAGTTTTTAAACTGGGAGACTTGTGTTAGTATGGACGTTTGTATGCTAACTGGAATTAATTTGTAGATGACTTGGTCTGCGTAGGTTTGGTGGTGTGACTTTGTGTTTGTAATTTAGCATTTGTTTGGGTGAATTTCTATTTGCAAGTGAACGCAATTGTGTTTGTGGCCAAGGATGAATGTCAGGATAACTGAACGTTAGTGTGAATTTGTCTGTGTAGAATTGTGGATGTCTGGGAGCCTTGTTTTTGTAGCATGACTTTTTATTTGTATTTTAATGTTTGTGCTGGGAAATGCATAGATTTGTGTGAAGGGAAGCTCCATTTTTGTATGTTAGCTTCTGTGGTAGGGTGTCTTTTTGTTAGCATGAAAATAAAGAAGTTAAATTTATTTCTATGTTGGTATGTGTGTTGTGGGGGGCTTTGTGTGCTCATTTGTTTTTTCAAATTTTTTGCTTATATGTTAATGTGTAAGGGGACTTTTTGTTTGTTCATTTTTATTTAGTTGTGACTTTTATGTTAGTGTGTGATGAGAGGGCACTGTATGTTCACTTGTGTATTTGGGTGTTATTTCATTTATATGTTAGCTTGTGTTTTGAGGTGACTTTTAGTTTGTTCATTTTTGCTGTTGTTGTGTTGCTTGTGTTCTGGTGTATAGCACAGTGACTTTCAGAGTGTGTTGGACTGACTTAGGATGTGTCTGTGTGTAGAGGTCACTTTTTGTTGGTTCATTTTAGTTTTGTTTTTACATCGTGTTTTATTGTACAAAATAATGAGTTTCGATGAGTGTGTTGGAGTGACTTTGTTATTTGTCGGGTATTGTGTGTTGTGTTTTGACTTTGTGTTTCTATGTTAATGTGTGATTAGGGGGCTTTGTGTTTGCTCTTTTGTTTATTTGTGTGCTTTTTATTTTATATATTAGTTTGTGTGTTGAGGTGACTTTTGGTTTATTAATTTTGGGTTAGTTCTAACATTGTGTTTGCGTTTTAGTGCATAGCCCAGTGACGTTCAGTAGGTGTTGGAGTGACTTAGTACTTGCCTCTTATGGTATATCATTTTTATTTTGTTCTTCCATGTTAATATGTGTTGGGGGGTCTTTGTGTGTTCATTTGATTATTCAGGTGGATTTTATTTCTGTATATTAGCTTGTGTGTTAAGGTGAGTTTTTGTTGGATCACATTTGTTGTTGTTTGTGTTTTAATGTATAGTACAGTGACTTTCAGTGTGTGTTGAAGTGTTATTGTGTGTTGTGTTTTGAATTTGTGTTTCTTTATCAGTGTATGATATGAGGGTTTTGTATGTTCATTTGTTTATTTGGGTGGTTTTTTTTTTTTTTGCTTATATGTTAGTTTGTGGGCGGCACGGTGGCGCAGTGGTAGCGCTGCTGCCTCGCAGTTAGGAGACCCGGGTTCGCTTCCCGGGTCCACCCTGTGTGGAGTTTGCATGTTCTCCCGTGTCTGCGTGGGTTTCCTCCGGGCGCTCCGGTTTCCTCCCACAGTCCAAAGACATGGTGGACTGGTGATTCTAAATTGTCCCTAGTGTGTGCTTGGTGTGTGGGTGTGTTTGTGTGTGTCCTGCGGTAGGTTGGCACCCTGCCCGGGATTGGTTCCCTGCCTTGTGCCCTGTGTTGGCTGGGATTGGCTCCAGCAGACCCCCGTGACACTGTGTTCGGATTCGGCGAGTTGGAAAATGGATGGATGTTAGTTTGTGTGTTGAGGTGACTTTTCATTTGTTGATTTGATTTAGTTGTAACTTTTATGTTAGTGTATGATATGAGGGCTTTGTGTGTTCACGTGTTTATATGGGTGTATTT
The DNA here is from genome assembly GCF_900747795.2 of Erpetoichthys calabaricus. Classification (NCBI taxonomy): domain Eukaryota; kingdom Metazoa; phylum Chordata; class Cladistia; order Polypteriformes; family Polypteridae; genus Erpetoichthys; species Erpetoichthys calabaricus. Next base: position 258,024,843 of record NC_041396.2, on the reverse strand, counting down.
TAGTTTATATGTTAGTTTGTGTGTTGAGGTGACTTTTTGTTTGTTAATTTTGGTTTAGTTGTGACTTTGTTTTTGCATTTTAGTGTATAGCAGAGTGACATTTCGTGTGTATCAGAGTTATTTAGCATTTTGTCTGTTATTGTGTGCTGCGTTTACTTTGCATTTCCATGTTAGTATGTGAGTTGGGCAGGGGTCTTTGAGCGTTCATTTGTTTTTCCATGATGCTTTTCAAGTTTATATGTTGGGTTGTGTGTCGAGGTGACTTTTTGTTTGTTTGTTGTGGTGTTGTTTTTACATCATGTTTGCATTTTATTGTATAGAACCGTGGGTGTGTTGGAGTGACTTATTTATTTGTCTGTTACTGTGTGTTGTGTTTTGACTTTGTGTTTCCATATTAGTGTGCGATGAGGGCTTTCTGTGCTCATTTGTTTATTTTGCTGTTTTTTGTTCATATGTTCAAATGGTTTGCGAGCAACAGGTGATTTAAAATCCTGGTCAGACAAACAGACAGCCATGGTAGTGTATTATATAAGAAGATGTGTGCCTGGGGGGGTTGGAGCGCTTTGTGTGTACATTTGTTTTTCAGGGCAGCTTTTTTGTTTATATATTAGTTTGTGTGTTCATTTTAGTTTTGTTGTGACTCTGTTTGCATTTTAGTGTATGGTACAGTGAATTTCAGTGTGTGCCGATGTGGCGTACCATTTGTCTCTTATTGTGTGTTGTGCTTTGACTTGGTGTTTGTATGTTCATGTGTGAGTGGGCTAGGTAGTTGTTTGTGTTGGTATATTAGTGTATTTCAAGGTCACTTTCTATGTTAGTGTGCCTTAGCATGTTACTTTGTGAACAGGAGACTTTTTACATTAGTGTGTGCTGAAATGTTAATTTGTAGGTGAAATTGTGAATGTTACTTTTGTAGGGTATTGTATGTGTTTGCATGTGTGTATATGTTCAATTTCTCTGTTAAGTGTGTATGTTAGTGTGTTCATAGGTGACTATGTTGGAACATCAGTTTATTGACAGGATTTTACCTTAGCTGTCTCGATGCATGCTTAATAATCCGGGTAAGGAAATTCTAGAAAGTTGATTCAGTTCATCTGGATAAAGATTCAGTTCCCAGCTTTCTCATGTGTGTTACCCAGCTTATGTGTTTCTGTTTCAATGCATATCATAACATACCTTTCTAGAATCCACTTAATCCAGTCAGGGTAACGGGAGGCAGGAGCCCATCCCGACAGCAGTGCAGCCCTCAAGGCCCCCTTCCCCGTCCACGCCCTACCATAGCCAGTTCAGAGACTCTAATCAGCCTAACCTTCGCGACTTTGGAGCTGCGGCAGAGGAAAGCGCAATGAGCACGGGGAGAGCATGCAGACTCCACGCAGACATCGTCAGGGGCGTCGGAATTCGAAAATAGAAGGCGGGATCCCTGCGGCTACTGGTGAGAGTCACCGCGGGGGCTTTTCCTGTAAACATCTGCCCAAGTCTGTGGGCAGCCGAGCATTTGCGCAAGTGCTTTTAGCGTCTACTGTTGACTCGATGTGAGTAACCCGAGAAGTCAGCCCTTTTCTTTATTTCTCAGCCAATCAAGAGGAAACCGAAATCGAGAAAACGCAGCCGTAGAAGGCAGGAAATGTTAAGTTTCGAGCGCAGCACAGACACCATTTCTTGCTCAAGTGATTAATGACGATGGTTGTGTGATCTCACAAACCGAAGCAACTTCGGACTTCGATCGGGCACTGCTGTCCACCTTCCCTCCACGTTCTCCACGGACAATTTAAGACGTAGAGGGAACCCACCAAGTGGATTACCAAAATCCTGATCGTATTAATGGGGAAGGAAGAGAATAACTCGTAGAAGAAGGAAACGTCCACCGATGACCAGGAGCTCCCAAAGTCCAGGATCGTGAAGCGTGACGAGGTAAGTAGGTCCAGTGATTCGGGTCTTGCCGGGGACGAAATGCAATGCAATGTGTATGTGTGTGTCGGGGGTCAACGTCTTCGAAAAAACATTTCGATTCGTTACCCATGGGTAGCTGGCACTCACTTCTAAGAACTCGGTAAGATGGGGATGGCGGGGTACTCATAAATACTAAGAAAATGACATTTTATGATTGTGCCATGGTTCCTGGTTATGTCGTCTATAAAATGCGTGCGGGCACCTTATTGTTTTATGTCTGTTACGTTACTTACTTCCGTCAGTTGTTTGATTGTGTTCATCTGTCGCTAGGTAAAGGCCTAACACCTTCTGACAAGCGGCACCGTATAGCGGCGGAGACCAAAAACTTCGCAGCACAATAGTATGGGGTAAATTGCCCGTGAAAACCGTCGTTTCAGCACTGAGCTGGGGGCAAGAGAGTGGGGACTTCTTTCACGACTGGACTCCTGCGCCGCGCTGTCAGGTCAGTCTATGTGACGATACTTGGAACTTAACTTCCCTGGTTGTCATTTACTGTAACCCTGTGGGTGTGACCAGCCATAATTTATTGCGCTTGTATATAATCAGGCATTCTGCGAACTTCATAGTCCGTGGGGTGAGCGACTGGAGGGCTATTTAAACTGACATGCCGATTGGAGTTGAGCAGAGCAGCGCCAGACACCGTCGGATGCGGGTGGGTGCTTTCTCGGATTTTTACCTCGTAGTCGATCATCGCATATTGCAGAATGCCACCCTTGCGCTGTAAACTTTACTCGGGTAAGAATAACGCGTGTGAATTTCGGTCATAAAACCAGCTAGCGTTCTTAAATTTTAAGAATTTTAAGATGTGCGCACCAGGCAAATTTAGCGCCTTCTGTTACATCATAACCCCAGTTCAATACACTCGGGTGTATTTTGGGACGGACAAACATTGGCAGTACAAAAATAAAAACACATCATGAACCGAATCATATCGATGACCACGCACTTGAAATAACCGAGAGGAAAAATGAAAGCGTCTTTTACTTTTCTTTCAGTGCCCTTCCTCCGCTTAAAATGAACGCAGCCGACACAGTTATTCTGTAAGGGCGCTATAAAAAAATTGCGTAGATCAGTTTGGGAAAAGAGAGTGACATATCTTTACAAGACTTCAAGTGAAGGGGGCTTTCCATCTGTATTAATTCTAAATAATACATCAGAGACGCGAAGGACTAGTGCCTCTTTCAGCATAGTCGGACTTACTGAAACGAGCCCACTGTGGATCCCAGTTAACTAGCGAGGGGAATTCATAGCAGAGACACAAAGTACTGCTTCAGTGTCACTGCTGTCTGAAGTGAGAATAGCAAGGAAATAACATAACTGTCACTCCGACCCCCCTTGACCTTAATAAGTGGCGAAACAGCACAAAACCTGGTAGGTTCGCCGTACTTCTCCCGCTTGTCTGTATTGGAGCAGAGCAATGACACAAACGCCTAAGTCTGAAATGTTGTTACCACACTCTTAAAAATACTGGCTCTTTAATGGCACTTTATGACTCTTTAGTGGGTTGTGTGGTTTCGTATAGAACTACTGCTTGACAAAGCACCATTTCTTTGTGGGAAGGTGTCTTTGCAGTTGAAGTTGGTCCTTTCTGCTATGAAAAAAATTTCTGTTAAGTAGAAAAATGTGAAATTTTCAATACATGATAGGCTGCTTAGCAGGACACTAACAGATTATACAAACTTTGATTTAGCCTTATTGCATGCAGCAACAGTTCTTTTAAAACCATGTGCCATTGGTGTTTCACAAATATGTTACCATCTATTTGTGGTTGTTTACTGTTTGGAGCCTGTTATGGATTTAAATAATTAAAGGTTCTTCCCTGAACCATCATGTGGATATGTCTTTTGGGAACCAAATATGGTTCACATATGGCATTGCTCGGAGTCGGAGGAAGCACTCTAGCATTGTTATTTTTAAGAGTGCGTGTGCTACCATCGTAGAAACGTTTATTAAAATGTTTAAACAAAGTTCTTTTGCACACAATTGCTTTCTAGTGCCTCATGAGTGGAAATATCAAAACATATTTTGAAGGCAAGTGTTTCAAGCACTGCTATCAGTGGGCTTCTACTTGACGCCCGAGGCTTTAAGATGAAAGGTACTTTTCCTGGCTGTTGGTTTTCTTGTCTGGAGCCCAATTTGTACCAAGAGTTGAATTCATCTTGTATCATATTGGGTCAACACCAGCTTGGTGTCAAATCATGGGGTAGCTGTTGCAGCTGACTACTCCTTTGTCACGGTTTCTTTTTTGTGTGTATTAAGTGCACATCTCTTTAGTGCGTTGTGTAACTGACATTTGTTGTTAGGTTGTTATATTCTACCTGTGCTCACCCCTGCTGTCACTATAGGCTCAATGCAAGTAGTTGTACAGCCACAAAAAACACAATATAGTTACCTTTCACCATCCCAGGTTTTCTGGTAATTCCTGTTACCACACAGCGTTCAAGGCTCAATGATCTGTCTTTACCTGGTGGGTAGAAGATGATCACATTCGTGTGAAATGAATTGTTAGTGTTTGCTGTATCAAAGCAAATTGACCAAAACATGGTGAACGATTTGCCTCCAAACTCAGCTACCACATTTGTCCTCTATCTCCAGCAGTGGTTTTGTTGTCACCACACCCTATAAATTAACATGCATATACTTGACTGGAAATGCAGTTTTTCAAAATGCAATGCAATGTCTGGCAAGTGTGAAATTAGGCTTTGGGCACATCGGGACTGAGGTAGCAGATGATGATAGGCTTCTGTGTGTTTGCACTTAGAGTGTGAAAGAAATAGTGGACACAATAATCTCAAAGAGTAGCACCTTTTTTTGCCAAATAATACATTTCTTCTTCAAACAAAATGTGAATAAGAACCATGGGATTTTTGTGCTTGTTTGTTGAATAAAAAGATAAGTTTGCTTTGAGATGATAACATGGAGGGCTGCATTGTTTACGTTTTTTTAAGAAGTGAAGTAGCGTCTTTCCACATTCTACCATTCTCTGTGGGTTTGCACAAGACATTCGAGGCTCTTAACAGGAGTACTGTTACCAAAAGCATCGCCATTGAAGGGAACTTGTTTTTCATTTTCAACTTGTACAGAAAGACCAAGTGTGGGAAAACTGCTCTCGGAGGATTTATACAACAATTAGTTAAAGTAACACTTGATGGAGCAGCGTATGTTTGTGTGGTCTGGTTCTCAGGAGACCATAATGTGCTTTAAATGAAATATCACTTTTTACTTTCTTTTTACCACATTTCATATATGGAGGAAGCATTGTTTTCATTAAAAAAATCAACTTCAGGTTTGCAAAGGACAAATGCATTTTCATATTGCTAGAATGTGTTTTGAGCATTTTTATGAAAATGTGTGTCTGTGTGTTTATATGTCTGTGGTGACTCAAGAATAATTAGACTGATTATTATGATAAATTATGTGCAACTTTTACTTGTTAGTCTTAAGAGCTGAATAGGCTGCAGTTGTATTCCGACTCTTCACTTTTGAGCATTTAAAGTTCAAACTTTTAAGCGCTGATACCACCACAGTTCACAAAATCTGGCATATCTGACAAGGAGTTTGAATTAAAGACTTTGATAAATTTTCAGTTCAATCTAAAGCTTGAGCTTTGCACTTATGAACTTCAATATTGTTTAACACAACAGCAAGATTACATTTTGCATATATTTTGGTTAATTCACACTGCATACTGTAGTTATTTTACAGATATGGAGAAACTGATGTGTTGGTCATATCAGAGTTTTTAGTTTATTTCTTCTGAGTTTTGTTAAAATGCAAAGCACCTTCTTATGAAAGAAATCACATTAAAAAAGTCAATACTGGTCTTAGAAAAAAAATTTGGACGTGAGCGTCAGTAGGAACCAACTTACCTGAACTATTCTGTAACATTTCAGTAATTATTTACTGCTCCGATGCTGATCTTTCTGATGATGAAATAGGTTATTGCGATAGCAATGAAGAATTCATAATTAATTGCAGAATTATGGTGCATCTTTCTCTTGCACAGTTTGGCTAGAAAACTAATCGTACTTCGTCATCTCATAACAGGCTTAAATTTTGAGTTTGGTATTTTTCCATGCAGTCGTTTTAGCTCTAGACCGTCCTCAAGAAACAGTGACACACACAGACAGACACACACCCATCATTGAGATATCAATGTTTTCAGTATTGGGGGATCCAAAAATGTTGAGATTTTTCAGAAACTGGAGATCGAAATTTTTGACGAATGTAAAGCTTTCGCTCTTCCCCCAGAGATGATATTTTATGGAGGGGGAGGGCGCAAAGCAAAAAATCACAATCAATGGCCCACCCATAAAATGCCACTCATTTGAACTAACTTGCAAAGGGGTCTGTCCGTTTAGCTTGATCTGGGATTTAAACATCTCTTTGTAATTCCCTGATTTACTGATTTATGGTTACCAGGTACTCCTCAACCAAGTTACTTGTTTGGTTTGGTACATATTGTATATTTGTTTATACCTGATATTTATTTAATATGATTTAGTTGCATATTTGCTTACTATAAGCTGTACCATTAATTTATACTATAATATGCTACTGTACTTTTATTGTTATTGTAATTTGTACATTTATGAACCTCCATCTACTGTACTGTGGTTGCTATTTTGTGTGTACTGTATAGTTACTATACTATATGTGCAATGTGTCTGTGTCGGTGGATATGGTAACAAATAAACTTCACATTAAAGCAAGGTACAAGAAGAATAAAGTGAATTACGTTGAATACAACAGGGGATCTTCCCACTCAGATTTTAAGAAAATATGCTTTTTCACTTCTTGTCACATTTCAGTTTGAAGTGTAAATATAAAGTGCCACATCATATAAAAATATCTTAAAAACAATGTGTTCACAATTTAATGTTGTAACTGAAATCTCATGTGCCTTTATCTAAGTACAGTATTATGGCATTCACTTAACACTTCCCACTATGCCACCAATTAGGGCCTCCCAATACATTTCAGGAAAAGTTGTCAGTCGGTACGTATAGATGTCATTTCTTTGGCAAGAGTCAAGTCTGATTCTGTAATGAGTGATGTAAATTTTTTAAGCTTGGTGTAATAATTCCACCCAGGGGGGGGGGGGGGGGGTAAACGTTAAAATTATACAAAGTTATTGTCTGTCTGTATACCTGCATTGTTATCGGCATTGTTATCACTGTTTAATTTAATATTGTTCTTTATCGGTATGCTGCTGCTGGAGTATGTGAATTTCCCCTTGGGATTAATAAAGTATCTATCTATCTATCTATCTATCTATCTATCTATCTATCTATCTATCTATCTATCTATCTATCTATCTATCTATCTATCTATCTATCTATCTATCTATCTATCTATCTATCTATCTAATATGAGAAATACCACTAAACTCAGAAAAGTTTTATTTTTGTGCATAATTCCTATGAGCACAAACACATTTGTTATAAAGTTCATAAAGCTTTTCTGTGCCCCTCATATGAGACGTTTTGTCAGCTGGTAGTAAAGTCTTCTGTGGGTGACTTGATGTCTTCATTGTTGGTATGGAGCTATCCCTTCAGACTGGGGAGCAATAGTCTCACTGGGCCAGGTCTGGATAACAGAGTTGAATATTGGAAATGGGGAAACTTAATGTCAGAAGCCAACATCTAATGTGCATAGACTTTAGTCATATTTCATTCTTCATGAAGAATGGATTTAACTGACCCCTATGAAATCCCTATAGTGTCTGGTATCTCGTGCACCACCATTCTGTAATTGTTCATTACAATGTTCTGCATGGTGGCAGCATTTTCTTCTGTTATCGAAGTCAAAGACTGGTCAGATGTTGGGTCAACATCGAAAGGCTCCAGAAATCAGCAGCCCATCTTTTGACTGTGGCATATGAATTGAGACGTGTACTTGTACACATTGACTAGGTGAGTATTAACCTCCAAAGCTGCATGGTCCTGTAGCAGTAGAAATTCAGTGATAGCACGATACTTGATTTTCAGTGTTGACCTTCAGGTTGAGATTCTTCTGAAAGAATAAACTGTAAGCTGCAAATGTTGGAAATTTGTAGTTCACATATTTTAGTACACAACAGCTAGCCTTGGTCTACTTTCAAAGTCAGCATCACAGAATGTCCTCTTCAGGTTCTGGTTCAAAATGTTTTGATCACCCCTCTTGAAAAGGTATATGTTTCTTGTGATAGATGGCAATTTGAAGTGAGCTTTTGTGGTGTGGTTTTTCTTTTGGGATGAGACAATTGTTTAGTACAGTTAAGTCCTCCAATAATTTTTAAATACAGTACAAATTACAAATCTGAGCTTAACTGACAGGTGTGGGGGGGCGGGGGTGGGGGGGATGGGGCAGGTTTTACTTAGTCATAAGATGATATACACACGATGCTAGAGTGAGTCAAATTTGTTGTTTTAATAGCCATCAAGCCTTACCCAAAGCTGCAAGATTTCATCCTTGGTTGACAGTGATGGTCCATGTGATGCATCTAACTGTTCTGTTTTTTCTCTGCACATTGCTTTATGATATAATTCAGAAGTAAAGTTACTATATTAAGGAAATATAATTAAATGACTGACTATGGAAAAGTAAGTCTCATTAAAGTTAGAGTCCTTCATTCTAATTTTAATTCCAGGTTGAATTCCAGTTCTGGCATGGGCTAAATGTGGTCAAAAAATAAATAGAAGGCAAACAACACAGCTGTAAATTACACTACCTCTCATTTAACAATACATCCATCGATCCATCCATTTCCCAACCCGCTGAATCCAAACACAGGGTCACGGGGGTCTGCTGGAGCCAATCCCAGCCAACACAGGGCACAAGGCAGGAACCAATCCCGGGCAGGGTGCCAACCCACCGCAGGACACAGTCATCGACACGCAACACACACCCACACAGGGTCAGTTTAGAATTCTCAGTTAACCTAACATGATTTTACATTTTGTATTTTTATGCTGCTAAATTCAGTAGGGATTCAATATGTTACATGTTCATGAGCCTGATGCACCTTTCATGGCACTTACAGGCAAAAAATTAAAGGTGTAAGGAGCCATATCTTTTCAAATATTTGCTCAGTTTACTGTTGTTTCTGTACTACTGTAAATAAGGTTACCTTTTAATAAAGATAGTAAAAGGGAGGAACTTAAATGCATGTCAGGTGGTAGATTGACTTTTAGAGAAGTTTACAAACATGGGATTCTTCCATTTCCACCTGCTTTGTAACTTTAGTTTTTCTTTTATAAACTGTAAAGCATTTTGTGCCACAGTATCTGTATGTATGCAAATCTGCTATATGAAGTAAATGCTGTTGCTTGTAGTGTCTCAGCATTTTTTAAACTTTTTTTTATTTTCCCCTGAATGAAAATAATATTGATACATTTACACATAATGTAAACACTTGCCTGTTTACTATCAAATATTGCATTCCCACTAATATCATTCATTCATTTTTTCAGTACAGTTTTCAAACATTTAAGCAGTAGTTTTAAACTTCAGCACATTATTTAAAATATCGGAATGTTTTCATTTGCCCCCCAGTCACACACACGCCTCATTAAGTAAAACTTAATGTTGTATCAAAAAACAAATTGGGAGTGGTCTCCCCTAGACTTTCTCGTATACCACTTCCAGTTAGCGGAAATAACTCAGAAGCTGATAGAAATTTACGTTTTGTACCTAATATTTGTATGCAAAATTTGGTTGACCTAAGTCAAAGCGTACTCAAGTTATTGTGTTTATATATATATACACACACACACACAAACACACACATACAGACTGACAGACAGACATAATTTCAAAAATGGTATTTTCAGACTTGGGGAGGTCTAAAATGTTGAAATTCATCAAAATCTCAATGTCGAATTTTTGGACGATTACAATACTTTCCCTATACGTAGTATACTCTGACTGGTTTACAGTTGAAAACAATAGAAGAACAGAGCAAACCTTAAAATATATAGAACATTTCCAAGCAGCAAACCTCCTAGCTTCACATAAGTCTGGTTGCACATTACACAACTTCTAGTTGGAGAGGATGTCAAACTTGACTTCTGAGTAGTTTCACACAACAGAAAATGGTGCCAGGGTGAGAAGTCCAGCTTGATAGTTAACTGGCAATGTAGCTTGCTAGCAAAGTAAATACTGATAAGTGGTTGGCATTTAGCTGCTGTGCCCAGGTGGAAAACTAGGAGCTTGACTGCAGATTGCAAGGGGACACTATCTACAATCTTTTGAACAGTCTAGTAGGAAATGTCTTCGTATTGTAACTAGCAGTGATCCTCCTCATTACATTATTTTTCTAAAGTAACACTGATTTTAGACCTTCTGATACTGTAAAATCAGGCACAAGATTATTTGTCTTTATTGTATTTTATTCAGTTGGTAGATGTCTCATAGGTGACTCTGACCAAAAGCCCAAATAGAAAGAGGTGTCTGAGCTGTATCACACAGCCAGACATACTGATTGTATAACTGACAATGTGATTTTATAGTTTATTTCCACCAGTCCAAAAATAAAATGAATTTCACAAATATGATTTTGTTATCTGCTTGCATGCATGCAATCCAATCGCATTGTACTTTTTCTTTTTGTATATATTTAGAATTAATTAATAGTTCAGATTATGCATTGAAAGGTTGTGACAAGTTGGCACAGTGGCAAGTTGTCGGGTCTCTGTTCTGGGGTGCATATTTGATTGCTGTCTGGACACTGTTCATGCAGAGTGTGCAGCTGTGTGCTTTCTTTCCATGTTCTGAAAGTGTTGTGCAATCCAGAGTTTCACTTCACATTTACAGACCTCACAATGCTGACCACATATGCAAATTTTCATTCATTAGTTCATTATTTTGCATGTGATTTGCCCAATTCAGAGATTCAAGGGTTGAAGTGTATCTCAACAATATCAGGCACAAGGTAGAAACCAGCTCTGGAAGAAGCTTCAGGCCATCACAGGTCACACCAGGTTAATTTATACTAGGGCAGATTTAGGATCATCACTTGGCCAAATATAGCAGGTTTTTATGATGCTGTAGAAAAACTGGATTACTTAGAGAAAAAAAGATAAAACAAAGACATGGGCAAGACTATCAGGCTCCACACAGGCAGTGCCCTCACCCAGATAGAAAATTCAGTCTGCACAAACTGTGAGGAGCAGCACAATCTCCTGCCCTCCGTTGTCACCCCATATACAAATATGATGTAGTTGTTGTATCTGTTAATGGTATTGCAGTTTTGTGAAAAGATCGATATCTTGTAATCTTATTAGTTTGTGGTTTAGTGAATGTGAGTATTTAAGGTGAAGTGGTGGCTGTGAAGCTAAGGATCTGAGCTGGTTCCCGCTTCATTTCCCTTTCCTGCAACAAGAGATCTTACTCAGTTGGGCCCTTAACCTAAAAATTGCTCCAGGGATGCTGTACAAAATATGTGGTGCTTGAGGATCTGCGCCATGGGCCTGGATAAGTGAACAGGCCAACTCCATCTAATATCAACATGTGGATATCTAGACGTAATGGAGCAGCTTGGGTTTATTAATTTATATTTTCCCATGGACCATCCCTCTCTTGTTTTTTATAATGGAGATAATACTTTTTATACATATTTGCACTTCTTTGTTGGGGTTTACAGTACCACACAGAGTTTGTTTCATCACATTTTGTGCATACATATAATTTCTCAGTAGCTATGCTATGGTGTGCATTTATTGCATATTAGATGACATATCTTGTAATCTTTATGAATTTTTATAACTCAGAATATGAAGGAAAATGAAAATTTTGGAACTTTAATTTTGAAAAAGAACTGAACATCAGAGACGATGGACACAGTTCATTTGGCCAGATCTTGGTAGACAGGATGAAAGGCTAGCATGGGGAGGATTTATCATCAATAATTAAATGGAAATTATTTTGCAAGTTTTACAACTACTGTGGAAAACCACAGATGACTTGCGTAAGGCTAGACAACATAAGGAAACCTAAAAGGGTCTTCTAAGTCATGAATGCATCAGTATATGTAATATTAATTAATTTTATCATTTACTACCATAAATATGCTCACAAACTCATTATAATAAGTTACATTTTGTGTAGTTACAGTTCACTAAATAACTGCGTAGCCCCCCTCTCTTTCTCTCTTACCAGCTCTACTTTTTCAGCTCCATAGCCACCAAGAGTATAGCCACCTCCTTGGGTTTCTCCAGCCTTCCATCCTGTTCTCCTCAAAATATCCTCCACCTCTACCTTTCCTCTGATTCAGAAATTGTGTTTTCTCGTTTTCTTTTTTCATTCTGTTTTCTGTCTTTTTACCTGAACCACATCGTGCTTAGCTGATGCCTGCCTAATTGTCTTGCTGTTTTCGGCCGACAGTCACTGATCATTCCTCCTCCTGGACATGAACGTCTTGCACCAACCTAAGGAATGTTTTGCCACTAAAATGATTAAGTGATTAAAACTAATTTGCACTCCCCTGCCATTCGCATCACAACAAGGCCCAAAACGTATTCATGATTTTTTTACATTTGCGACATTTGTCCCGTGCCCCTAACCCCATGAATTACAAGGGACACTGGTAATTTCCATAATCTGTTCAGTTTATTCATCTTCCTGACTTGCTTATCCAGGGCAGGGTTGCGGGGAAGCTGAGGCATATCCCAGCATGCATAGAGCACAAGGCAGGAACAACACCTAGACACATACACATCCACACACACTCACATAGTAGGGCCAGTGGGAGGAAACCGAAGCACCTGAAGAAAACCCATGTGGACATAAAGAGAATGTGCCAGCTTCACGCATGGAGCACTTGGTCACGAAACCTGACGTTAGGGTTAGTTAGGCTTAGGGTTACGCTTAGGATTAGGGTTAGGGTGCCTCCATGCTACCCAATACAAATACATACATTACAAACTTATGTCTATATCTTGAGCACACATAAAGACCCTATTACAATATTCAGCTTTGCTGAAGACAAAAACATACCACTGCACTATAATTTTCATAGAACTATATTCTATTCCATACTATAGAACTATAGAAAACAAAATTAGGTGGCTACAGAAAAAAATTAAATTGCCCATAATTCAATAGCTTTTAGTCAGTGAAGAAGAGTTTCTATTGCAATGAAAATCAAGCTATGACATGGTGCACATTTGACTATTCCCAGAGACCAGTTTCACATATTCATGATAATGTTTACATTTTCTGATCTTCAGTTTAATTAAATTCTGTTTATTTTTATATATATATATATATATATCGACTTTCATTCTAGAAATGCAGGGTAACAAAGTTAACACATGGAAAAAGAGCTTGGAATGTTCTCTTTTTTAAATTGCGAGACACACCTCACTAAAGGTGGTCACCAGCATGCCCTTGCTTATCCACTGATTCTGTTGTAGCCACAGTGCCTTGCAAGCCACTTTATCAACTTAAACATTAGTCCCTTAAATACAGTCCTTGATATTCTCTGTGATAAAGAAGAAGCTGTTTTTGATGGAGGACGTTAATGTTATTCTGCACTGAAATATCCACTTGGTTTTCATTGGACAGCTCCTCTGTATATATGGGCCTTCCTTCTGACACCTTGTTTTTGAGACTCATCTCAGTGCCAAGTAGTGCCTTAAGTGAATAGCAGTAGATTTTATGACCATTGTCGCAAAGTTCATTGATCTATGAACCATACTGGTGTTCTGTCTGTGTCCTTGTGCTCAAGTATGGTGTTTGTTATTGCTGATCTATGGTTCATTATGACAACTTGGTTAAGGGAGACTTTCTGATCATGAAGCCCCCTTACAGACATAACATCGATATGCTTGTCATTCCGACAAACAGGCGTATTCCATCAAAGCTATTTACTATTCATTAAAAAAGCTGACACTGGGGGTTATTTCATTTAATCCGAATAAGTCGTATATTTAAGCACTTTGTCCTCAGGTTTATATCTGCTTCATACATACTTTTTTATTGTTGGTTTTCCTAGAGCTTTATGTCTTTATATTTATATAATTTATGTAATGAGGGAAGTACCATTTAATTTCAGAACACCCTCTGTTTATGTCTTTTCCAGATTCCCAAAAAGAAGCAACTACTGAGTTGGTGAGGTAGGATCCAGCATGAGTCAAACGCATAACAAAAGAAATTTCTCAGTCCAATAAAGTTTGTTTTAAAAGTTTAGTGAAAAATTAGAAAGGAACAAGTGAAAAGAGTTATTACACACACAGAATATAAGGCAAAAAGGAAAAAGGTTTCTTCTACAATTTTAGCTTTCTCATGTTAATCTTCAGTTACTTTCTATGCTTAAAGGTTGGCAAACTTAAATAGGCTTCACTTAGTACATGCAGTACGTTCTGCACATGCATACATTTTGAAACTGTTTGCCCTCCATGCCTTACCAACTGCAAGGAGATCATAAACTGGAATTATCAATGTAGTCAGAGAGACAAGAAATAATTAGAATATTCCATTTATAATTTTACTTGAGGGGGTTCTAATAAAACCTCCCATTGCCTATGCACTAATATATAGGCATGCATTTTAACATAACAATCTATCAATAACTGCTATGAGTTTAACATACCCTAACTAAGCAACAAATGGGTCTTATAATAACCTTCATCCTTCCTTTAAAAATAAATACAGGAATAACCTGAACTTAAAAGCAGATCTGTGCTTATTTATCAAAACTGAAACCTGATATTGAAAATAATGATCCTGTAAATAAAGATACACATTCTTCACCACTGACTTTGATTTATTATCCTCTATTTTTGACCCGTGGTCATATCTAACTGGAGTTCGTTTTCAGCTTCTTTTGATGTAGATTCATATACAGTATAACTGTATAATTTCAAGCTATCTCATTTTTATTCCTTATGCTGGGTATATTGGGAAAAGGATGGAGCTGCCAGGCAAGAGGAAAAGAGGAAGGCCTAAGAGAAGGTTTATGGATGTGGTGAAGGAGAACATGCAGGTGATCAGTGTAACAGAACAAGATGCAGAGGACAGAAAGATATGGAAAAAGAGGATCTGCTGTGACAACCCCTGTCGGGAGAAGCCGAAAGAAGAAAAAGATCAACCACTGTTTTTATCAAAAAAGCATTTAATTTACATAAGAAAAACTAAGACATGTAACCATACCAAAAAAACAAGTGCAATACTGGGGTAGTGGTAGGAATAAAGAAATATAATTTTTAGTTTAGTTTTGATCACTAAGAGTTCAGTACTTTCCAAATTAAGACTGTAAGAATATGGTGGTGCTTCGAAATATTTCAATTCCCAGAGGTGCTACATTAAGAAAAAGGGCTGAAAACCCCTGGTGTAGAAATGGAAATGTGAATTTTAACTTTCGCACCGAGGGGTAGTATAATATTGTGTGAAGGAGGAGAAATTTTACTAATTTAATCAACTTAGTTATTAAATAATTCTGTAAGGCTCGTACAATACTATTCTTACCTCTCTCTGTTGTAGGAGGTTGGTCTTTGGTCATTAGACTTATATCAAGGTAACTGAAGCACACTTGTTCTAAGAAGCAGAATAATGCAGTTTTTGATAACCACAAGGATTATAGAAATATGATAACTGCATTGATAAGTTGACCTATAAGACCGAATACAGGTAGACTAGACAGACAAACATAGTATAGAGAGCTGGCTGTTTACTGATATTTAGAGTGCTAATTTACCTTGGCAGCGATAAATAGTTTTATGATACCAAGTCTTTAAAGATGATGTCCGATGTTTTTTCTGAGTTGTTACTTGTTGCTCTGGGTTGGAAGAATGTGGAAGTGGAACATTTGTCTTGTGTTGGAGTGTACTCTTTCTCTTTGCTGCATGGTTCTTTGTTTGTGGTGTTCTGTGATGCTGCTTTCTCAGCTTGCTTTCTGCTGTTAGGCCCTTTGTTATGTCATCTGCAGCTTCTTAGGGAAAAGCATTACTGTTTCTGGCACAAGAGTTTAGATGCTGAAGTTCCCTTCTTGAAGTAATGGCTGCTACTCGGCAGACTCTGACTACTGACACACAGCTTTGGCTTGGCAAACTGGATGTCAGCTTTTGGGCCCGCAAAGAGAAGAGAGTTGTTAGTTTCAGTTCCCCCCTGGAGAGGGAAAAGCTCATCTGCTTTTTTATAGAAGGTCATTTTGCAGATTTTCCCGTCCATGAGATAATACCAGGGAATGTGCCTTGAGAAAATCTCCCTCGAGTTCAGTGAGAATATCCTTAGATGGGATGATTGTAACTTGTTTTTGAATTAAGATGGAACCTCTCATGATTGGATTAAAGTTACTCCCAGTTATAAAATCGGTGCCTCCTCATAGGTGAGATCTTCTGTCCATTCCACTTATCATTCCTTGAATTATGTGTCTTTGATCTTGCTTAAGTCTCTTTCCCGCCTTTTGACTCAAGAAGGTTCAAACTCTGATTTACACCTTTGTTATCACATGAAGTCCTTATACAAGCTGGAGTTCAGTCACTTACCTTGGAATATAATGAGGTAAGGTGGGGCTGTTTGTCTGCCCAATCTGCTAGCATATCAGGCCTAGTGTGCCACTAAATTCTAGCAATGCCCACTTTGTCCTGTGTTGGCCTAGAGATACTATGTGCCATTTAATCACATATGTGTCAATAATCTGCTTTAGTTAAACATTTGCCTTGATTAATAGGTCTACTGTTATTCAGAACCATGTAGCGTGATTACTATTAGGAGAAACTGAGATCCAAGATTATGCACCACTTTGCAGCCCTGACCAGAGGGTAAAACATATGAGGTGGGGGTTCTAGACTTAAAGTTTGGGAACTTCAATGTAAGCTATTTCTTTAACAATGGTAGTGAAAGGTAAGAACAATGTTATGGTTGCTTTTGATTTAAAATGACAGAATTGTTGATGCTTATAAACTTAGTGCAGGCAAATTTAAAAATCACAGAATTACAGTGTCATTGCCTTACCACTTGATGCCATTGTTATGTAAAATCTGCAGCAGACTACAATCAGTGATTGTACAACTTAACTTATGTCCATGAATGTAATAAAATCTAATATTTATTGTGAAATGGATCATCACATCAGTCTGCAGACCTCTAAAAATAATTGAAGATATAGGGCTGAGACACATCACTAAGTGAGGTCTGATAATTCCTACACACTGCCTTCATGGGGCAATTGTGTCACATTTCAAGGATTTTTATGAAAAGCACAAGTCTTCACAGTTTGAGCAGCTAAGAAGTCGTGCAGCAGTCACATTCACAGGAGACTACTGGAAATCTCTTAATTAAATACGAGATTAATTGAGGTTAGTTGAGTACCATTTTGCGATTGATTATGCCTAAATGTTAATTGTCTGACAGCTCTTATTTCACATAGATAAGGAGGATACTCAGCAGTGTGTAGGCCTAAAGATGTGTCTCCTATTGTATTTGTATGAATTGCTTCAGTTAGTTAAAACAATGGATGCATGGAAAGTACTTATCTTTAAACACTGAAAGAAAATATATAAATTAAATGTATTATGATTATTATTATTATTATTATTATTATTATTATTATTATTATTAATGATGATGATGATGATAATAATAAACAACTGAAATGCATTTATTTGGTGGTAAGATACATATAATTGTTATCTCCGGAGGTCTTAACATTAATTACGGTAGTTTTAGTTGAATCAGTCCTGGAGTGATTATATCTCAAAGCCATAGGTTTACCTGTAGACTTTTATTGCAGAAACTGAATCTCATTTTTGAGTTACACAATAAGGCTGATGACCTTTTAGTTTTTCATGGACATGATGAACCATTCATTGTGTTTATTGCTGAACGCACAGTGTCAAGGAAATGTCTCCAAAACAAGCATGACTACATATTTTGCCTTTTCTGTTGGAAAATAAGACAAATGACTGTGTTTTTTTAGATTCAAATATTCATCAAGAGCCAAATAAACTAAGGAGTGAGAAATATCCATCTAATGATGCCTTACTTTAATGTGCAGCAGGCATCGGTTTTAAAGCACTCCACTAAGTACAACAATTAGCAGAGATAAACATGTGGAAATTTTCGACCTTAAGAGCATTTTCAAAAAATAAGGTTATATGACTGGATTGATTGATGAAATGCTATTTGTGCCTCAGCCATCTGGTTTTCTGACAAATGATCCATAGCAACATTGCAGAACATTATCAAATGCAGTTAATCCAAATCTTGTTTGTGGCTGTCCAAGCAGCACCAAGCACGTGGTAAGATCTAAGCCTGAACAAATCAACAGTCCGAGACCTGCTTAAGCATAACACCCATAGGGCCAGTTAGGAATTGCCAATTTAGCTCACAGACACATCTTTGGGAGGAAAGCCCAGAACTCCACAGAGACACGGGGGGAAATGTGTAAACTCAATATGGAAATCTTCCAGGCATGGAATTTGAAACCCCGGTGACGAATCCCTCAGGAAGCAGCACTAACTACTGTATCTGTTTAAGGTTTCCTTAAGACCTGTATAAGGAATATCATTTGTTGTAAAGACTGACATTCACTTTTTTGCTTTATTTTAATAAGGCCACATTAAAAAAAAGCCTTCTCTTGCTTTGACCTGTGTTTTTGCCTCATTTTCATACTGGTGTACCAGTTCTGAGTGGCCATGAAAGAAAAGTAGTTTGGTAATTGTGGAAACCTCCAGCTGATTTGGCTTGGAAGAGGACAGTTTGGGACATAATTGAAAAAGTGTAATTTGAGTAGCAGCACCTGCAGTTTAGCCATGAGACTAGTATGGCACTAGTAAGGGAAACTGTAGAGTGGTGTACTAAGCTTAACTGATCCGCACCCATTCATGTCATTTGATGTGGTTGGCTTGTTGTTTTACATGACTCTCTTGGTACTGGGAGCACAACTTTGATTAGTGAGTGCGGTGCAGGCAAAAGAGATAATGGATGTTTCAGCAGTAAAATAAAAATATACATACAGTATAAGACCAGTTTATATTTTATGCTCTTGGTGAATAATACAAAGTGAAGTAATTATAAATCTCACCTACCTGCACTTTTGTATTATTTAGTGGCACAGTGGTTAGCCTTTTTGTCTTACACTTTCATTTCCCGGAGTTCAAATCCCACACCTGAAGTTTATCTTTGTACATTTGCATGTTCACCCTATATTATATTGGCTTTCTGCAGGGCTTCCAGTTTTCTTTCCACATCCCAAACATATGCAGATTTTTTAATTGGTGAGTCTAATTTGTTTTTGTGTAGGCATGTGCCCCCTGATGGTATAGTGCCCTGGCTTGGGCTGCTTTCTGCCTTCTATCCAGTATTGCTGGGATAGGATGTGGTCAGCCTCTCACACAAGATGGATTATGTGGGCTTGTGGATGGTATTTTGTGATATGTTTTAAAATTTAGGTATGGTATGTTGGTAGCCAGTGTCTTGAGTTTGACTCCTACTTTCAGTCACTATGTGCATATTTTGCATATTTTCTCCATGACCGCAGAATATTTTTCTGCAGGAGTCAGTTTGCAGGGTCACAAATATTCTGGTCTCTTACCTGTGTTGCATGTAGTTATGGATGAGATGACAGTGATGATTTCAGTGGCTTGAAATTATCTACATGTTCATCTCCACAATATTGTAAAATGAAGAATATTTTGTTAGTTTATAATGGTTTGTAAGATGAAAAATTTCAGAACCTGGAGGAGCTGGACTACCTGTGCAATGTGAATCGGCTGCAGGTACCGCCTCATTCTACCAAGGACATGAGCAAAATGCAAAACTAGAGAAGTATCAATTAGCAAGAATAAGGAGAGAGCAATTGTTTGTGGCCACCATCTGCAAAATCATTCCCTTCGTGGCTGGGGGTTTGTCTTTCTGTTGTCTCGCCAGTGCACTAGTTATCACTTTCATTTGCACCCATGCAGATGAAGTTGATTCACAGTCATTTATGCCTCCTAACTGGTGAGATTGATATCCCTGAAGTATAATTGACTTGGTGTTGGACAGTGATGATTACAGTAAGTGTTCCCTTAAATTTTTTAAGCAGCATATAATATAGTAGGTGTCCAGCAGCAGAATAATTTCTGGGGTTAAAAATATAAACAAACTATTTTTTATACTGGAGAGTGTATAACCTGTGCTTGACACTGCCTTACCAAGACTTGGTGAGAGATGTGAGAGTCTTACTGTTGTTAACATTGATTACTCAAAAGTGAACTTTTCTTAGGATGTCAGAGGAATGTCAATTGCATCTCAAGTATCTTTTGTACTTTACATCTTATGTTTCATTGTCATTTTTAATCTTTATATTTTGCTTCTTATTTGACATTTGGAGAGTTTATTGAGAGTTGTGTTAGTTTCAGTGACTTATCTTGCATATCAAGCATGTTATCTTTTGTAGCTATTTGTTGTATTGTTGGACTGAAAGACTGGACAAAAATATTGTCTGACTAGCATAGACTTCATCATGCACACTGGACACACAGTTTGCCACGAACTCCATGAAAACAGGGAATTGTCATTATTGTAGCACTTCAGATGGCCCCCTGTAAGGACAATTCAGCAAGGTTTCAATATTTGTTTTAATAAACTAATAGGCTGCAGCAGCAGGGGCTCGTTAATTTATTGTAGTAATTGAAAAATGTGTATTGCTGTTTATCTATCTATCTATCTATCTATCTATCTATCTATCTATCTATCTATCTGTCTATTATTTAATCCCTTTGAAAGTCATCACAGTTACACACAAAGATACATACACATATACCACCAGTAAATATTTTTATGGACGACCTAAGTTTTTTTAACAATTTATTTTTATTACTGACTAGGGGGCTTTGCCCCCTGTTCGCTTTGTTCACCAACCCCCGTGTTTGGTTTTCCGGACACATTTTTAAGATTTTTTTTTCTTTGAATTGTTGCTATTTCATTAGTTTCACTTTTATTTCAGAACTTATGTAAAAACAATATTTGGAATCTAATGTAAAAGCAATATTTGGAGTCCAAATATGCTGAATCTTTTAAATGACATCAGTGAGACATGTGTTTAATGACTTTGTCAGGTTAGAAATAATGAAAACTGGAATTCAAAAGACCCCAAAAAAACATAGGTGTGAAACACATGCAGAGCAAGATACAGAATATGAAAACAGAAAAAAACGAAAGTGTCAACAAAAAAGTAAACATCGCATTAGCGCAAAAAAAGAGAAATTATTACTTGGAGAAATAAGGAAAAGGCGAATAGAGATCAAATATATGGACATAGGTGATATGTCAGAAGTACAGTATGTATATATTGTAAGGCTTTGAAGTTTAAGTCAGAGAATTTCAAAAACGTGTTTTACCTCACATGCATTTATTGGTTACTTTGCAAAAAAATTATTAACTGATGATAATGTAGATAGCTTTGTCTGTGCTGAAATTCCATACAGAGAAACCTATCCTGAATTATCTCTAACCTGCTCTGCATGTGTTTGGCCCTTTTGTTTTTTAACCTCTTTATGATGTTTTACTTTGTTTTCTTCTCTTGTCTTTTATCTCTGACCTCGCTTTGTCCTGCTTTTTTTTCAATGACACCTGGTCCGTGGGGTTTATTTTCCCTTTTTTGTGTATTAATTTCCGGTTGTTTTTGCTACTGTGATCTTTACTTTCTTTTTTTTATACTTTCTAATTTTCCTACTTTCATATTCTTTAACTTTCTCCACAATTGAATCACTCATACGTTTTTTTTTTTTTTGAGCCTTTCGAATTGCACTGCTTTCATAATCTGCTCTGCATGTGTATAGCACCAACGTTTGTGAACGTCTTTATGATGTTCTACTTTGTCTTTTACTCTGTCTTTTAATTCTGTGCCCGATTGGATGTGCTTTGTTTCAATTCCACTTGTTATGGGCTGATAATTACTTGCCTTATTTTCTGAATTTGCACCTAGATTATTTTTTCTTTTTTCTTTCCAACGCTTTTGAGCCTCTTTTCTCTGCACTGCTTTCTTCTTCGCTTATTCGTTGATGTTTCACTTATAATGTATTGTCCTTATACTCTGTATATGCACTGAGACCCTGGATCTGTATGTGCTCAAATCCTTCACAAGACTGTTTTGCTGCCCCGTTGTCTTATTTGATAGATTGTAAGTAGGGCGTGTCTTGCAAGAATTTCATGTTCTACGTCATCGCGAGACGGTCCTGGGTCAATCTCTTGGCACAATGTCTCATGTTTACGGTCCCCACTTGTCTTTTGTCTTGCGTGTCTTTTAAATGTCTTCCGAGAAGATCACGTATCGTAGCCTTGCTTTTGCTTTCCAGGATTTTTTTTTTATAATAGAGAGAAGTATCTAATTTGCTAACAGTACAATTCTAAAAAATAAAAACCTGAAATATGTTGCTTGTGTGTGTCTTTAAACCATTTAAGGTCCAAAATCTTACAATGGGAAAATTTTTCCAAACAAGTCATTTGGACCTAATTGAATTATTAGTTTCTGCCAGGAAGCAATTTGCATAGTGGTCATATGTAAAAGTGCAGGGTTCATTAGCCAGCCTGTAAACCCAATGTGAAAATGCATACCACAGAAGTGATACAGATACATAAGTCGGAGTGTATAAGTGCTTGGATGTCTCAGTGAGCATTACTGGATTTATTAGAAGTGAAAGGTAATAATTATACATTTTATTTAAATAATGATTTCCAATGCTCAAGGCTTGATACCACCTAGTCACTGTGTAAGGAAGGCTGTTAGCATCCAAGCAAGATGTAAACTGCTAAGGGGAGCAACAAAGAAGCCAACCATTACTTTGAAGGAACTCCAGAAGTCAGTTGCTGAAACTGGGGTAACATGTTCATCTTCTTCTTCTTCTTTCAGCTGCTCTTGTTAGGGGTTGCCACAGCTGATCATCTTCTTCCATATCTTTCTGTCCTCTACATCTTGTTCTGTTACACCCATCCTCTGTATGTCTTCTCTCACCACATCCATAAACCTTCTCTTAGGCCTTCCTGTTTTTCTCTTGCCTGGCAGCTCTATCCTTAGCATCCTTTTCCCAATATACCCAGCATCTCTCCTCTGCACATGTCCAAACCAACGCAATCTCGCCTCTCTGACTTTGTCTCCCAATCGTCCAACTTGAGCTGACCCTCTAATGTACTCATTTCTAATTCTGTCCATCCTTGTCACACCCAATGCAAATCTTTCTCTGTCTCCTGCATTCTGGTCAGTGCCACTGTCTCCAACCCGTATAACATAGCTGCTCTCACTACTGTCCTATAGACCTTCCCTCTCACACTTGCTGATATCCATCTCTCACAAATCACTCCTGACACTCTTCTCCACCCAATCCACCCTGCCTGCACTCTCTTTTTCACCTCTCTTCCACAATCCCCATTACTCTGTACTGTTGATCCCAAGTATTTAAACTCATCTACCTTCACCAACTCTACTCCTTGCATCCTCACCATTCCACTGACCTCCCTCTCATTTACACACATGCACTCTGTCTTGTTTCTACTGACCTTCATTCCTCTCCTCTCTAGAGCATATCTCCACCTCTCCAGGGTCTCCTCAACCTGCTCCCTACTATCGCTACAGATCACAATGTCATCAGCAAACATCATAGTCCACGAGGACTCCTGTCTAATCTCGTCTGTCAACCTGTCCATCACCATTGCAAATAAGAAAGGGCTCAGAGCCGATCCCTGATGTAATCCCACACACACCTTGAATGCATCCGTCACTCCTACCGCAGACCTTACCACAGTCACACTTCCCTCGTACATATCCTGTACAACTCTTACATACTTCTCTGCCACTCCCAACTTCCTCATACAGTACCACAACTCCTCTCGAGGCACCCTGTCATATGCTTTCTCCAGGTCCACAAAGACGCAATGCAACTCCTTCTTGCCTTCTCTATACTACTCCATCAACACCCTCAGAGCAAACATTGCATCTGTGGTGCTCTTTCTTGGCATGAAACCATATTGCTGCTCACTAATCATCACCTCACCTCTTAACCTAGCTTCCACTATTCTTTCCCATAACTTCATGCTGTGGCTCATCAATTTTATCCTCCAGTAGTTACTACAGTCCTGCACATCCCCCTTATTCTTAAATATCGGCACCAGTACACTTCTTCTCCACTCTTCAGGCATCCTCTCACTTTCCAAGGTGAGTCCACAATATGAAGAGCTCTACATAACAGTGGCCTGTTCAGGAGTGTGCTAAGAAAGAAGCCATTAATCAGGAATAACCATAAAAATGTGTACCTGGAGTTCATGACCTAATACCAAGATAGAGCTTTTCAGACAAAATTCAAAGCACTATGTCAGGCACAGCACTGGCCATACCTTGAAAACATCCCTACGTTGAATTATGATGGTATCACAGTACTGTGGGGATGTTTTTCATCTGCAGGAACTGGGAATCTTGTTAAAATTGATGTAAGAATGGATAGAACTAAATACAGAAATATTGGAAGAGAACCAGTTTAAGTATTTTAAAAAAATGAAGCTTGCGAAAAGGTTCACCTCCCAGCATGACAGTGATCCAGAGCACTGGACCAATGCAACACTGTAGTGGCTCAACATACAATAGTGTACTACAATGGCCTAGTAAAAGTCCTGATCTCAATCCCACTGTGACTCCAGAGGTGTCATCTAACCAACCTGAAAATCCACCAGGAAAAATTGGATAAAATCATTCTTGGTTCAGACTTACCCCAAAAGACTTAAAGCTGTTTCTGGGGCAAAGGTCCTACTAAATATGCTGTGTGGGGTTTGAATACTCATGCAAGAAGTATTTTTCTAGATTTTATTGTTTAGAAATGTATTTTTGGAGAAATCATTTACTCTGGCTTTAAAAAAAAGCTGCTGGAACATTTTGATTGTCAAAAAATACTTACTGGAGGAATATGTGTGTGCAAGGCGTTCTATCAGTCTATAAATAATGTCTTTCATCTGGCCTTTCTATCACTGAAGGACATTCCTACTTCTCCTTTTCAGTCTCGCTTTCGTCTCTCTGATGTTTATTACAAATCTGTCCAGTCCTGTTGGGGGAAGTTGGTAGAGGCTGACAGAAGTGAGGGTGTGGCCCGAGTGGATTGCGGATCTTCCTTTTTTATGATATCCAAAACCAGAAGAACTTGCCATGTAGTACCTATCTGGTTGTTACAAGCTTAAACTGAGTAGTAAATCATTTTGTGATTGATGGTTCTGTTTGCCATTTTTAAGGTACTTTCTGAAAAAAATGTGATTCATGAATAAAGTTACTCTAAAAATCCCCTACACTCACTGACACCAAATAGTGATGACACCTCCAAAGATTTTCCCTTAGGCCAAAAAAATTCATGTAGGTGTTTTTTTTTTCTTGCTTTTTTTTGGCGTTTAGTAGTACTTTTATTTATAGAAATCTGGATTTAAAAAATGCCAAGATAAACGTATGTTTGACATATTTACTTGTGCATGCAAGTGAACATTTGTCTGGCAGTACATATTTAGAGTCTGAGACAAACATAACCAAAAAAGAATGTATCCAGAAGTAATTATTTGTGGTCTGTTTGTTAAAGCCTTCCACCAACTTCTTTCCATTCCCTTTGAAGACATACATTGCTGATGTGAAATAGATAGTGATTCACGTAATTGTTCACTTTTCACCTATTTATTTTCTGAGCTTGTATTTTTTCTAGTACACAATGAGTGTCAATAAATCCTGGATGGGATGCCACATGGCATATTCACACACCACACTTTGGGAAATTTTAACTGTTAACACAATATATCTTTGGGTGTGTGAGAAAATCTGAGTATCTAGAGAAAAAACCGAGACACAGGGAGGACATGCAAGCTCCACAAAAATAGTCAACTCTTAAGACCCCAGAGCTGTGAGGCAGCAACAGTAATTTCTGCACCACTCTAAACAAGTATGAGGTTGTGGGGGCAACATGAGATGACATGCCAGATTCCAGTTTAACTCAAATTGAAGGTAAAGAATAGGAAAGACTGAAAGTCTGGAAATGTCAGTCATCGTCCAACCCGCTATATCCTAACACAGGGTCACGGGGGTCCGTGGGAGCCAATCCCAGCCAGCATAGGGCGCAAGGCAGGAACAAATCCTGGACAGGGCACCAGCCCACCGTAGGGCACACACACACACACGCACACACCAAGCAAACACTAGGGACAATTTCGGATCGCCAATGCACCTAACCTGCATGTCTTTGGACTGTGGGAGGAAACCAGAGCAGACACGGGGGGAACATGCAAACTCCACGCAGGGAGGACCCGGGAAGAGAACCTGCGCCACCGTGCTGCCCCATCTGGAAATGTCCTGTTATCAAATCAGAATTTTAATCAAAGAATAGAATGTAAATTGCAGCTAAGAGCTAGCAGGAGCTGTTCAGAACATCATGACACATATGCTAGCTTGCAAAGCTTTGGTGGGGGTATTAAAGGGAAGATCGAAGAAGGGTTGAAAAGGGAGGGGTCCTCACTGGCAAATTGAGAGTGCCTCTATGTATCTGTTTGGGTAGATGGGATGTTCCAAGAGGGCGGAACTGTTTCTATCTGCAGGGGGGTGCACACTGTGAGGCCATCATGCTGGTTTGTAAGAGATAAGTAGTTACAAAATGCAGGTCATGGCTTTCAAAGTCACTATTTGAATTTTGAAGATGAATCCATGCTGGTGTAATGGAGACAGTTGAGGAATGATGTGATCGTTGCTTTTGTCCTCATTTGGGGCTCTGGCAGTGCTATTTTGGATCAGGGAGCTAACAAAGGAAGGAATTTCAGTATCACAGAAGGAAGGTCATGAAGGCTGCAGTGTCTGTTAAGAATGGCTAGGCTGCGTGGACACCCCAATATTGGTGACCTCTTCACTGGTTCTTCTTCCACTGTTTTGGCAGGGAACTGCTAATCAGATGGATAGCTTATATTGTTTATTGTTTATAGTGCCTTTTTTAGTAAATTCAAACCGAACATGTTTCCATAATTTAGTAATCCCAAAGGATACTGCTTATATTTATTTTTTTTGTTATAAAATTTTTATTAGTGAAGTGGAGATTGTGAACAATGGACCACAGAAAAGTTAGTTACAATATGGCGATAAGACATTTGCCTCAATTCTCCTACCCACACCTGCTCTTATATGGTAGCCCTACATAGGATGGCACAGTGGTAATTAGGCTCCTCTTTATATTTTTTGAGTCACCTCTCATACAAAATAAAGACTCCATTATACAACTTGCAGCAGTTTTAGTTGCTATCAAAATACTCCCCTTGAGATGCAATACACTTGTTCCAGTGTGTCTTCCATTACTAGAGACATTTCCTGTGCTTCACTTTTGTTAATGTGTCTAGTGCCTCCAGTGAGTTTTTTCAGTAGCATTTTTTTCCCTTCAGGTAAATTTTAATGTTTAAATTTTTTTTTAATTTTAATTTTGCAAACCAAAAAAAAAGACACGGGGAATGAGACCTATAAATACCTGGGAGTGCAGCTGGATGATAAATTGGACTGGACTGCCAATACTGATGCTCTGTGCAAAAGAGGACAGAGCCGACTATACTTCCTTAGAAGGCTGGCGTCCTTCAACATCTGCAATAAGATGCTGCAGATGTTCTATCAGACGGTTCTGGCGAGTGCCCTCTTCTACGCGGTGGTGTGCTGGGGAGACAGCATAAAGAAGAGGGACACCTGACGCCTGGACAAACTGGTGAGGAAGGGAGGCTCTATTGTAGGCATGGAGCTGGACAGTTTGACATCTGTGGCAGAGCGACGGGCGCTGAGGAGGCTCCTATCAATCATGGAGAATCCACTGAACGGTATCATCTCCAGACAGAGGAGCAGCTTCAGCGACAGACTGAGGAGATCGTCCCCCCCCCCACACTATGCGACTCTTCAATTCCACCCAGTGGTTGGGGAAACGTTAACACTATACAAGATTATTGTCTATTGTACCTACCTTGCACTCTCAAACTTGCATTTTTTTTAACTTGCACTGTGTTTTTATCACTCTTTAATTAATATTGGTTTTATCAGTATGCTGCTGCTGGAGTATGTGAATTTCCCCTTGGGGATTAATAAAGTATCTCTATCTATCTATCTATCTATCTATCTATCTATCTATCTATCTATCTATCTATCTGTCTGTCTGTCTGTCTGTCTGTCTGTCTGTCTGTCTGTCTGTCTGTCTGTCTGTCTGTCTGTCTGTCTGTCTGTCTGTCTGTCTGTCTGTCTCGAGGGGTACAAAGCAACAACCACATTGGTTTTGGCCAAAAGGTCTTTGACTGGCAATGCGGTGTGCGCAGGTGAGCTGTCATGGTGCAGTGGTGTTTGCAGGTGTGCGGTCACAGTGCAAAATGCAGCTTTGCATGCACGACAGCTCAGGATGCATTTTTTCCTGATGCTTTCTTGCAGACATGTCAGCAGTTCAGTGAAATGTCACTGATTAACATCCTGTTCATGGGGAAATTCTTTACTAACAAGTCCATTAATCCAGAAAAACATGATTATCCACTTGATGTGACCCAACTTGCTTTTTTCAGCTTGGAGGAAAAAAAAAACCATGTTCATGATTATAGAATAAATGCCATAAATACACATCTTGATCAACTTGACACAGTACCACTTGGCAGACAGATTTACAAGACTAGGCATATGATACCTAGTGGCATAGTTGATAACGTCACCCAGATTCCATGCATTTTTGGGTTCCCCCTTATATGGCTTTGGACAAGTTGAACAGAGGACTGCTAATTTAAAATGCACATGCTAGATGCACCATTAATCCATGTTGAAGATAATTAAAATGATACAAGACTAAAAACAAAGGGTTGCTATAAATTAAAAGATTGTGAACTAGGAGATTTCCAGGAGGAGGCTAACGCCTGCTTAGCAGCAGTTGTGACTAGAGATAATAGCCTGTGCTGGAAAGTAGAGAGACAGCAGAAAATTCCAAAAGAAGGAAAATTTGAGGTGAGAAAGCAATTTTATAGGAAAAAAAATAGATGAAAGAAACTTTGAGACATTACACCAGGAAACCATAACTGAAGGGTACTCCCAGAATGTGTTTTGGAAAGCACCTAGGGACTTGGAAGAAAAAAAGAGAACATAAGGGATCAGTTAATAAGCCCTTAGCAAAGCATCTGCGGGATGTCAAATATAAAGGACATGCAAATTTAAATCGAGTATGTTAGTAATGCGGGTTCCTAAATGTTAAAGTAATATTCAGAACAAACAAAAATAGTGAGAGGGGGATAGTCATGTCCCCAAGCCAACTTAACTTGGAATCTTTTTAAGAGTGGCTTTACTCCGGGCTGTATATAGTACAGAGATAAGCTTTGTTTTCAAAAATCAAAAGATAGCAAAGGAATGGGGTGGGGGTAGAAAGGAGACAACACAGAAACACAGTGAGACTTAAGAATAAATCTAATTTGAAAATAACAGAAAAGGAAAGAGACTAGAAAAGAGAAATCCTAGTAATTGGAATGTTTGAAACTTAGTTCATCAAAATGTTCAAAAAATGTGAGTGAGGGACTGTAGGCTTTGGCAGGGACCAAAATGTTTTTCCATCTTACGCTATATAGTAAGAGCATATGTAACATAATTAGTTGGCCCAATGGTGAAAAACTGTTTCAGTCTCAGAGAAGTAAAAGGAAGGAGAAAGTGAAAGGGATCTGGAGAAAAAAGAATGTGGCTTCATTTTGGAGTCGGGATGGAGGAATACCAGAAGGTTCTAACCAGCATCACATTGATCAAAGCATAAATACCCAATGAAAAGCTGGCAAAGATTCATCCCTATCCTGCCTATCATGAATTAATGTGGAATGTTTACTTGAGACCCAAATTCAACCCCATTTCAGGTTGTTTTCTAAATAGGTTTTGTCCAGTTTATGGTCAGGGCCTTAAAGCAGAAAACAACAATGCCCAAGGTGGTAGGTTATCGTAGTGTATGCTCGCACAAACTTTCATAGTTATTCATACGAGGTCAATTCTATTTTCAATGGGTAAATCACATATAGACACTGAAAAAATGTGCAAACTTCAAACAAGCAGCAGCTTTGTGAAAGATTAAAGTGCAGGACTGTGGATTTTTGAAGCATAAGTGCAGTTCTTAATTTTTTTGTCTGAAGTCTGAATTGCTTGAATAATATGGACTGTACTTACTTACTTACTTATGCCCTCCACCCCTTCTGGGGTATGGGCCGCCAAAGGTAGATCTCCAGAGGTTTCTGTCCTGAGCCATTCTTTCTAGTTGACTCCAGGTGTAGCCCATCCTTGTGATGTCTGCCTCGAGGTCGCGTCGCCAGGTGTTTCTTGGACAGCCTCTCTTCCGCTTTCCTTGGGGGTTCCATCTGAGAGCCTTTCTGGTGGTGCTGGTTTGCGGTTTGTGTAGGGTGTGCCCTATCCATCCCCATCTTCTCTTCCAGATTTCTGCTTCTACTGAATGTTGGCAGGTCCTTTCCCATAGACTAGTGTTACTGATGGTGTCTGGCCAGCGAGTGTAGGGATATGGAATTCACTGCTTAAATACCAAAGTATGATCAAAGAAATCGTTAAAATATCTGATGTGTCCAGCACATGACTTTCCCATCATAAAATAGAGATTTCAGTAGGAATATTTTCTAGACCAGTATTTTATTATGTGGAATTAAATGGAACAGTCATATCATATTGAAAAAAAGTTATATTTGGCTTTCTCAGTTGTTCTATGCTTTGTGTTTAAATTTTAGCAAAAATAAAATTTCCATCTGTGTAGAGCACTGTGCTGCTAAAAACTGTGGAAAGTTTCATTTGGCCGGAGTGATTCATTTCTGACATATTGTGTTCACAGACTTGCATCCTAAAACACAAACTGACATCACTTAAAAGTGCCTGAAATACGATAATTCACTTTAAACTCAAAGTCAGCATTTTGATCTCAGCACAGTGATTTCCCAATATATGCAATATAAAGTGAATACAGAAAGTATTCGGACAGTTTTTTACTTTCTATACACTTTATTGTGCTGTAGATTTAATTTTAAATGGATGCATTGCCATTTTAGTCCATCAGTCTATACTTAATAACTAATAATGACAAAGTGAAAACATGTTTTCAGAAAGGTATGCAAATTTATTAAAAATCAAAAACTGAAATCTCTAATTTATATACTGTAAGTATTCAAAACCTTACTTCAGTACTTTGTGAAAAACCATTTGGTACACCTTTGAGTTTTCTTGGGTAAGTCTTTATAAACTTTGCACACATGGACTTGGGCATTTTTTTCCCATTCTTCCTGGCAGATCCTCTCAGGCTCCATTGTATTAGAAAGTACATGTCTGTAAACTGCCATCTTTAGGTCTCTCCACTCAAGCTCTATGGGGTTTACGTCTGGACTTTGCCTGGCCCACTCAATGACCGTCAAAGACTTATCCTAAAACC
Organism: Erpetoichthys calabaricus; assembly: GCF_900747795.2. Lineage (NCBI taxonomy): Eukaryota > Metazoa > Chordata > Cladistia > Polypteriformes > Polypteridae > Erpetoichthys > Erpetoichthys calabaricus. The sequence continues at coordinate 257,993,524 of NC_041396.2, read as the reverse complement.
ACTCCAGCATTGTCTTGGCTGTGTGCTTAGAGTCATAGTCCACCTTTCAACATGACAATCACTGCAGTCTGAGGTTGTGTGCACTGTGGAATAGGTTTTCTTCAAGGACCCCTCTGTATTTTGGCTGCATTCATCCTTCCCTCATTTCTGACCAGTCACCCTGCCCCTGCAACTGAGAAGTACCTGCATTGCATGAGGCATGTACCACCATGCATCACCGTAGAGATGGTATTAGGCATGCGATGAGAAGTGCCTGGTCTTTGGGAGACATAATGCTTGAAGTTCTGCACAAAGAGTTCAATTGTTGTGTCATCAAACTAGGGAATCTTTTTTTTTGTGCTCTTAGAGTCCTTTAAATGTTGTTCGGCAAACAAACAAACAGGCTGTCATGTACGTTTTACTGAAGGGTGGCTTCCACCTGTATGATGGAGTGCTGCTGAGTTGGTTGTCCTACTAATGGGTTCTCCTATCTCTGCAGAGGACCTCTGTTAGAGTGATCATTGGGTTTGTGGCCACCTTCTTGACCAAAGCCCCTCTTGCCCTGTTTCTCAGTTTGGCTGGATGGTCAAGAGTCCTGGTCATTCCAAACTTATTCAGTTTCACAATTATTGAAGCCACTGGGAACTTTACAAATGATTTTATAGCCTTGTCCTAATCTGTGCCTCACCACAATTATATTATGGAGGTCTACAGAGAGCTCTTTGGACCTCATGGCTTGGTTTCTGCCCGACATGCACTGTGTGCCTTTCAAAATGATGTCCAATCAATTGACTTTGACCCAGGAAGACCCCAATCAGGTTCTGGACACACCTCAAGGATCCATCCATCCATCCGTCCATCCTCTTCCGCTTATCCGAGGTCGGGTCGCGGGGGCAGCAGCTTGAGCAGAGATGCCCAGACTTCCCTCTCCCCGGCCACTTCTTCTAGCTCTTCCGGGAGAATCCCAAGGCGTTCCCAGGCCAGCCGGGAGACATAGTCCCTCCAGCGTGTCCTGGGTCTTCCCCGGGGCCTCCTCCCGATTGGACGTGCCCGGAACACCTCACCAGGGAGGCGTCCAGGAGGCATCCTGATCAGATGCCCGAGCCACCTCATCTGACTCCTCTCGATGCGGAGGAGCAGCGGCTGTACTCTGAGCCCCTCCCAGATGACTGAGCTTCTCACCCTATCTTTAAGGGAGAGCCCAGACACCCTACGGAGAAAACTCATTTCAGCCGCTTGTATTCGCGATATCGTTCTTTCGGTCACTACCCATAGCTCATGACCATAGGTCATTAAAGCAAATAGGATATACCAGACGGGCGGCACGGTGGCGCAGTGGGTAGCGCTGCTGCCTCGCAGTTGGGAGACCTGGGGACCCGGGTTCCCTTCCCGGGCCCTCCCTGCGTGGAGTTTGCATGTTCTCCCCGTGTCTGCGTGGGTTTCCTCCCACAGTCCAAAGACATGCTGGTTAGGTGGATTGGCGATTCTAAATTGGCCCTAGTGTATGCTTGGTGTGTGGGTGTGTTTGTGTGTGTCCTGCGGTGGGTTGGCACCCTGCCCGGGATTGGTTCCTGCCTTGTGCCCTGTGTTGGCTGGGATTGGCTCCAGCAGACCTCCGTGACCCTGTGTTCGGATTCAGCGGGTTGGAAAATGGATGGATGGATGGATATACCAGACCACAATTTGGAGTGCCACAGCAAAAGGTCTCAATACTTGTATGAAGGAGATGTTTCAGTTTTTGACTTTTAAAAAATTTGCAAACTCTTCTGTAAACATGTTTTGATTTTGTCATGTGCCACAATCCTGTATGTTGTTATCTTTCTGGAGTAGGTGGCAGCCTGGTGAAAGATTAAAACCTAGGACTTGTGCCACAGCACATTGTCTCAACTTCAGGTATGCCTTTAAATCAAGGGTGAAGCAACAATCCAAAATTCACTTCTTAAATACTTATGAATGGAAGTGTCATCAAGTAAAATTATACAATAATTATACAAAACGGATATTCACAGTAATGTTTTGCTACTGTTGTACTATTTGGCAATAAAGTGGAATAGTCATATCATAACAGCTGGGAAGTAAATGTTTCCAGACACAGAAAATAATATTCTCTGTAGAGCAAAAACTTCATTTAGTACAAAATCAATCCATTTCTAACTGTGCCGTGTTGAATTCAGATTGAATGACTCTTTTTTTAGCTGTCATGTTGAGAGACTCAAATTCTGACAAGCACACAGACAGATGAGCAGCCATCACACTGAAATTGGTCAACTTGTGTTCAAGGATGCCTGAAATACATACATCTGTGAATGAATTTAGCAGGGAGTGAAAAAATCAAATTAACATGAAACTAATAAAAAGGAAAGGCAAACGTGTTAAATTGACAAAAGGAAGTTGACATAAATTGGCAGACAAAAAAAAAAGAATAAATAAATAGGACCTGAAATTCACAAAAACCTCAAAACGGAAATGTTTTTTAAAAACAGAAGTTGTTTCGCACAAGAGCAATGTTGCCAGATTAGGAGGATTTATGGGTGCTGGATTTGTTTTGGTTTTCATTCAGTTTTAAGGTTGGCCTGGTAATCCCCCAGTTTGGTTGGTTAGGACGCAGCTTCTTGTGGGTTTGACGTGGCGACACCAAGATGATATAAGTGAAAATTATGAAACCTCTTCTCAAAGGCTTGAGAATGGAGTGAGGTGTGCTGTGGAATTCAAGAAATGGTCCCAGGGAGACTCATTCATGCAGTTTTGTTTTCAATGCCTTCTTTATTTTAATTTAGGGCGTCAGGGAGTCAGAAGTTGTCCTGGCAGTATTAGGCGTGACCCTGAATGAAGAGCCAGTCCATTGTAGGGTACATTCTTCACATCCACAGTCAGTTTGTATTCACCGATCCTTCTATGTTGTGTTTAATGGGTATATAGAGTCATGTGCAGTGATGCCCTGATCTAAATAGGCCAGTTGTCACTATAAAAGACTCCATTGGTGATCAGTAAATTGGCCAATCACAAAAATATTATTTTCAGCTTCTGCTTTTTGAAGCTTTGCAGTAATTTAGTTGAAGTGCTCCTTTACATGATGTATTTTGGTAGTTGATTGAGCGCAGGTCTTTTTTTTTTGCTGTTAAAATGGCACAGTTAAGGCAGACTTTAACAGAGAGAGAGAGAGAGAAGATTGGAATATCCAGCTTTACATTAAAGAAAATGGAGTAATAAACTGAGAAAAAGAAATCAGAGGAGTTGATCTGTGCAGTTAGACAAATGGCAGCAAAAGTTACTTTAATGAACTCAGGCCTTTTTATTTTGTCCTTTTATATAAAGTTTGGACGAGTTTAGAGTTTGGATGGTTAGCAGCTTGTGTTAAGTACAACACCTCACATTTTCAATTAGAAAAAGAAAAGACAACGAAGAATTGGAAATTACTGTTTGGTAAACAATAGACTTGTCATTTGTCTATTTTACTTGTATACTTGATAACCACATGACTTGTATCTTGCTGATATACGTGTTAAGAACATGTGCTAGATTTATGACTTTTTTAAAGGTTTGTACTGTTTATTATTTGTTTGCGTGTGTCATACAGTATAAATGCTGGTAAGAAATAAGTACTGCACAATAAAAATGTATAATTACACCTCAAGAATTAGGAACGTCTATCTGGTACACTATAAAATAAACCTGTATAAATTTAGTAAATGTGTATTTTCGCAGCAAAAAAAGCTGTACTGCAATTAATGATTAAAAATGATTAAAATCTGTAAGTGCATGTATATTTACATTTAAGCAGGGTGTGACTGCTTCATTGCTAAAAGCGGTGGGTTCAACGATCAGTAAACGCAATGCCAGTGGAAGCGAGCATTATGTCTTCTCATACTGGTTTCATGAACATGATAGTGAATTATTTGTGGTGTGGATTCCACAAGATGTTGGAAACATTCCTTTGAGATTCTGGTCCATGTTGGCATGATTACAGATCTGTCAGCTGCACAGTCATGCTGTGAATCTCCTATTCTGCCACATTCCAAAGGTGTTCTGTTGGATTCAAATCCTCTGACTGGGAAGGCCACTGAAGAGCATTGAACTCGTTGCCTCGTTATGAATCCAGTATGAGACGACATTGCGCCTGCTTCACACAGACAGTGTGCTTGCTGATATTTGAACCCACCTCTTTTGGCAGTGAAGCAAAAGCACCTTGCAGCTCACAATATAATTGTCTCATGATGATCAGTGTATTGAATTTAATTTCTTACCATGTGATACCATGGCTGTGAAATGGTATTGATTGATACACATTGGAGTGGAGCGGAGAATAGAATCATTTGTATATACAGTAGACAGAGGAGTGTGGATGAGGTTCTCAGTACCAGTTTTTCTTCCTCTAACTTTAGCATCATACCAGTTTGCTGTTCATGGTGGATCAAGGGGGACGATCACTCACTATGCAAAATCTTTGGATTACTATACCTCCTTTTGTTCTTAAATAAAAAGTCAGTTCTTCATGTTGTGGATTCCACAAGATGTTGGAAATATTCCTTTGACATTCTGGGCCATGCTGAAATGATTACACATGCACATTCATGCTGTGAATCTCCCATTCTACCACATCCCAAATGTGTTCTATTGGATTCAGTTCTGGTGACTGAGAAAGCCATTGCCATGTTCATGAAACCAGTATGAGAGAACTTTTGTTTTGTGACATACAGTTAAGTCCATAAATATTTGGACAGAGACAGCTTTTTTCTAAATTTGGTTCTGTACATTACCACAATGAATTTTAAATGAAACAACGCAGATGCAGTTGAAGTGCAGACTTTCAGCTTTAATTCAGTGGGGTGAACAAAACGATTGCATAAAAATGTGAGGCAACTAAAGCATTCTTTTAACACAATCCCTTCATTTCAGGGGCTCAAAAGTAATTGGACAATTGACTCAAAGGCTATTTCATGGACAGGTGTGGGCAAGTCCGTCGTTATGTCATTGTCAATTAAGCAGATAAAAGGCCTGGAGTTGATTTGAGGTGTGGTGCTTGCATGTGGAAGATTTTGCTGTGAACAGACAACATGCGGTCAAAGGAGCTCTCCATGCAGGTGAAAGAAGCCATCCTTAAGCTGCAAAAACAGAAAAAACCCGTCCGAGAAATTGCTACAATATTACGAGTGGCACAATCTACAGTTTGGTACATCCTGAGAAAGAAGCACTGGTGAACTCTGCAACGCAAAAAGACCTGGACGTCTATGGAAGACAACAGTGGTGGATGATCGCAGAATCATTTCCATGGTGAAGAGAAACTCCTTCACAACAGCCAACCAAGTGAACAACACTCTCTAGGGGGTAGGCGTATCGATATCCAAGTCTACCATAAAGAGAAGACTGCATGAAAGTAAATACAGAGGATGCACAGCAAGGTGTAAGCCACTCATAAGCCTCAAGAATAGAAAGGCTAGATTGGACTTTGCTAAAGAACATCTAAAAAAGCCAGCACAGTTCTGGAAAAACATTCTTTGGACACATGAAACCAAGATCAACCTCTACCAGAATGATGGCAAGAAAAAAGTATGGAGAAGGCGTGAAACAGCTCATTATCCAAAGCATACCACATCATCTGTTAAACACGGTGGAGGCAGTGTGATGGCTTAGGCGTGCATGGCTGCCAGTGGCACTGGGACACTAGTGTTTATTGATGATGTGACACAGGACAGAAGCAGCCGAATGAATTCTGAGGTGTTCAGAGACATACTGTCTGCTCAAATCCATCTAAATGCAGTGAAATTGATTGGGCGGCGTTTCATGATACAGATGGACAATGACCCAAAACATACAGCCAAAGCAACCCAGGAGTTTATTAAAGCAAAGAAGTGGAAAATTCTTGAATGGCCAAGTCAGTCACCTGATCTTAACCCAATTGAGCATGCATTTCACTTGTTGAAGACTAAACTTCAGACAGAAAGGCCCACAAACAAACAGCAACTGAAAGCCGCTGCAGTAAAGGCCTGGCAGAGCATTAAAAAGGAGGAAACCCAGCATCTGGTGATGTCCATGAGTTCAAGACTTCAGGCTGTCATTGCCAGCAAAGGGTTTTCAACCAAGTATTAGAAATGAACATTTTATTTCCAGTCATTTAATTTGTCCAATTACTTTTGAGAAGGGATTGTGTTAAAAAAATGCTTTAGTTGCCTCACATTTTTATGCAATCATTTTGTTCACCCCACTGAATTAAAGCTGAAAGTCTACATTTCAACTGCATCTGAGTTGTTACATTTAAAATTCATTGTGGTAATGTGCAGAACCAAAATTAGAAAAATGTTGTCTCTGTCCAAATATTTATGGACCTAACTGAAGATCATGTTGGAATTAGCCATTAGAAGATGGATTAATTGTGGTCATAAAAGGATGCACACAATACTTAAATAGGCTGATAATTAGTTGGTATTAATGGGTCGAAAGTGTGCCAAGAAATCATATTCCACACCATTATGCCACCACTAGCCGGGATTGTTGGCATAAGACAGGTTGGGTACATGGAATTATGCTGTTTCTTCAGGTGAGATTCATCAGATGAAGCTATGTTTTTTTCATTCTTTATCTGTCCAGTTTTGGTGAGCTTGTGCCCACTGAAGCTTCAGCTTTCTGTTCTTGGCTGACGGGAGGGGAACCTGACATGGTCTTCTGCTATTGTAACCTATCCATCTCATGGTTTGACGTGTTATGCATTCTTGGTTGCTTTTTTGCTCAGTATAGTTGCACAGAATGGTTATCTGAGTTGCCATAACCTTTCTGTCGGCTCAAACCAGTCTTGTCATTTTCCTCTGACCCCTGTCATCAACAAGGTGATTCTTTCCTCAGAACCACCGCTCAGTGGAGGTTTTTTGTTTTTGTGAGCAGAGACTGTTGTGCGTGAAAATCCCAGGAAAGCAGCAGCAATACTCAAACCAACCTCTATGGCACCATTAATTGTGTCACAGTCAAACATTGAACATTCACTGAAGCTTCTGACCTGCATGATTTTAGGCATTGTGCTGCATATTAGATAACTGCATAAAAAATCAAGTATACAGGTGTTCCTAATAATTTACTCAGTGAGTGTATATGTTATTGAAACTTTACTTCTTCTGCTTTGGATCCAACCAGGATGTTACCTAGTGCATGACAGCATCTGGTAAAGCCCACTTTCTAAATTCCAAAAGAGTGGCCATCAAAATGGGTTAGCTCATTGCGGGAATTCTGCATTAGTGACATCTGTTCAAAAACCTGTGATTCATCATCTTAGTCCACACTGTAAAGCTGGACTCTGTCCCTACGATTCTACTGGCCATGGCTTGGATGAGTGAACATGGGCACACTATTGTCTGTGAGAACAAAAGAGTGGAGAAGAAGCAGGATGTGCGGCTCTGTGCTTTCAAACTGCTGCTTACACAGGAAATGGAACAGCCAAGCCGTGCAGTACAAAAGTGAGCACTCAAATGCTACAGCGTCTGTCTGCACCAACCCAGATCCCGACATGGCTGTGCTGTTTACTTGTAGGCACCATCAGCTTGGTTTCATTTTCTTAGTTCATAAAATGCATTATGAGAGATCTGAATTCCATTGTGTTTGACTGGAGTGGCACAGTGTTCCGTTCTTCTCTCGCATACTTCTAGAGGCCTAGGGTCAGAATTTGTCTTGGGCGCTTTCTGTGTGCAACTTTCATGCTTTCTGCAGGTTTCCCTGTTCAGGTTTAAGACGAAAAGATACATATGATGGGTGGCACAGTGTAGCATTAATACCTCTGAATTTTAGAGAGCAGTGTTTAAATTTTGAAGTATCCGAAGAAGACCTCAGTATTAACAGACTATGTGAAAAGGATGTGCCGGCTGGGCTGGGATTTGAACACAAGGCTTTGTAGCTGTGAGAACTTTTTAGTCACTGTTCTGTTCAGTTTAAAAATAACACACTTAACATTTTCAAAACTTTTTACTGAATGCATCCATCCATTTTCTTAACTATTTAATCCACTCAGCTGTGTGACAGAGCAACACTGGGTGCAAGGAGGGAACCAAACTCAGATGGGGCACCAACTGATCACATGCACACTGGTATTTTGCTGATTTAAAGTTGCCATATTAACGGTGATATAGGAGTAAAATGGAGCCACTATAGAAACTCCCACTTAGACACAGGGAGAATATGCAAACTCCATACTGACAGTGAGAACTGGGTCAGAGTCTGAAAACAAGACCATAGTACTAACAGGTGTGCCACTGCCACACTTTGCAGATGTCTTAAAAAGTGGTATCATTTTTTGGTGTGTACAGGTATTGTTTTTTTAGTAGTAGTCTGGCCCAATAAACTTAACCATTAAAAGATATAAAGTTAAAAGTAATTTAAAACTTGATGTCTTCTAGTCAAAGTTGCTTGCAAATTTCTAGTTGTCTGTTTGTGCAAGACGCCCTTGCACCACCTTTTATTTTCACTTCCCACTTTCTAGCAGTGCTGGGCTGTCTTCCTGAGGCTTGGCGTAAGTCTCTCTCTCTCTCTTTTTTTTGTTACTCTGTATTTTGGAGGAGCTTGAGATCTCAAGATAGTTGTGTCATCAATCATTTCAATATTAGGAAGTGAGCTGGAAGGATTTTGAAAATGTTATGCAATCGCACAATGTTGCCTACTGAACTGTCTTAGCAAACCTGAAAGAGAACAGATGAGGAAGAAATGATGGGCTCCACTTTCACTATTTAAACTCCTAAACAATGCAGTTTTAATTGTTGCTTCTGATAGAGGTAATCAAATGGGAAGACCACCATAACCTCAATCCTGTCATTTTTTTTAGTTTCTTCCCACCTTTCCTTTACTTGTCAGGTTATACCCATCAGCCAAGATGAATCTTCCACCTAAGGAGGACTTACACCTCATCCAGGGCCAATTCTTGCATTGTACCCACTATTACTGGGATTGGCTACAGCCCACAAAGCTCTTCACTGGAAAAAGTGGGATTGATGATGCTAACGCTAAAACGTATCCTGAGCCCTATTAGTCAATGGTAATGTTTCCATTTCCATTTATTTGCTTAGCAGATACTTTTAACCAAAGTGACCCACAAAACAGGTCAATGTAATTGATTAAATATCAACCTGGGGGAAAGCTTGGGAATAAGTGTTACAGGGCAAGGATACAAAATAATCTCCACTAGTGATGAGCTCAGAACAAAATGCAAGCTAGTTGCAATTCCTTAGTTACAGAAAACTAACAAAGCCATTATCAATTAGAGAGAAATTCGCAGAGCAAGAGATTCTTCAAACACTTCTTAAACACTCCTAGGGATTTAGCAGTTTGAACGAAGATGGGAACGAACATTCCACCAGCTAGGAGCTACACATGAAAATGCTCCTACACTGGTGGGTGTTAGTGATAGTGAGCTAAACAATGAAGGGGTGCTGAATAGACAGAAGAGCTGGGATAACAAGAAAGTCAGGTTTAGCTGGAGATAATGCTTCTTCATTCAGGTTCCAAAATCAGTGAGACGTGTAGAGATTCCAGCTGCTTCTGCACTGTGTTCTTTTGAAGGGAATAACTGGTGCCTCCGAGCAGCCATGAGTCGAGGTAATTCTTGGTAGCGAAAACCAATCAGATCGCTTTCTGCTACCAAGATTCTACCAAGAATTGAAAGCTCGGGCCAATCGCGGCCCGTATCGGCTACCAAAAATTGACCATTCACAACCCGGCTCGGCTACCAAGAATTGGCCAGTGATGGCTCTGTCGGCTACCAAGAATTGGCGAATCACGGCTCGTGTTGGCTACCAAAACTCAGAAAAGGCGGGCCAGCCTCTTGTCAGTTAATGTATTCTGCAAAAGCTTGTTCGAGTCTGCACACAGATGCTTTGCAATTTGCGTTTCATTTTGAACTTTCTACAAATGTTACTCACAAATGTCGGTTTGTGTAGATATATTTACATTCACGTACACATTTTTGAATGATTTTTTAACCATTCTTGGTGCAGTTTATTACATTTATTAAATATGTGTGCAAAACTTGTAAAGACAGATATAATAATGTTTAAATATTATTTACATTGAATCGTATAATCATAGTTTCATTTTTTATACTTAACACCAATTTCACAAATCGTTCATATCAATGCTAATACAGAATAATTATAGTTATACTTGATATTAACATTGATGTTATAAAATGTGCTTATAAAATAGACCTACACCTTTAATACTCAGACAATTCTAATCGTGCTGTAGAACAGCATATATATGGGGTACAGGTCGTAACGTTTTATTTATTATGAACATGTTCTACTTAAGTTTGCATATGCTGGGTTTATGTCCAGGAGTCTGTTGATGGCGTTCTCATTTGATAACCAGGATTCGGCCAGCTCTCTGGCACTTTTAGTACTGGCCTTAAATCTTACTTGTACATTGTCCCAGTTAAATGTATGTCCTTTTGATTTTGTATGCGCATAGATCTGTGATCGTGAGTCCTTCCTTCTGACGGCGCTGCAATGTTCCTGTATGCGAGTTGCAATTCTTTTTGTTTGTCCTATGTATACCGCTGGGCAAAAACTGCATGGAATGCTATAAACTTCGTTTCGTGTTTCTGCTGTCGATTTCTTGTTTTGTGCGATGAAAAGGGACAGTGCGCAGATTGTTCGCGGGTTTGTGTGCTATTCTGAAGCCTGATTTGGCCAGGATATATATAAAAGATGATCCGCTGTGGCATCCCCTAACGGGAGCAGCCGAATGAAGAAGAAGAAGAAGATATATATAATTAGCTAAATGGTGTGTGTGCTGTTTACTATAAGTATATAAACATTGCCCTTCGCAATATTTCCAAATATTTATTTTTACCTACTTCAAATGAATTAAATGTCAGCATCAACTAGAATATATTACTTCCCAAATTTTATAAATACATACAAACACAAGGCTGTGAACTATTATTTATTCATTCTTATTGTGCTTTCATTTTTATTGTACCCCTCTTGATTATCTGTGCGGCCATCTGAGACCATGGTAAAGGTGCTATATAAGTAAGTGAAATGCGTTATTATTTGTTATAATTATGATTCAATAGAATTTGCAGGTAGTTTGTTTAATTGTGATTTTAACTATGCTTGTAGTCCAGGTGTTCCTTAACAAATCAAACAGTTTTTGTTTAATCAAAAAATACAAATAAACAACTAAATCTGCAAAGTAGGATTCAAAGCACCGTTCATCGAAGAGAAAGTTAAAAAAAATGTATATTTTAGAGATATATTCTTCCATTCAGCAATGTACCATGAGCAGGATTCGAACCCAGATCTCTATGATAATTCTTGGTAGGTCATCTCTCAAGAATCGCAGCTATACCTCCACTAATACGCGATATCCTTGGCGCAGCTGTGTCTTTATAGGTCTACTAGCCATGTGCGCCCAACTACGTTGCGCATGTTAAAGTTGTCTGTGAAGGGCTCCCTGTTTAAATGCGGCTGCCAGTCGTGAACTGGGCCGTTCGTTTTACAGCATTATGATTTTTTATAAGGGAAACAAAATTACAAAAGAAAACCCTTAGACATTGATTCGATAGGAACGGCCTACTCGGAATCACTGTCCGAATAGTAATTATGTGGTGGTGTAGGAGCATTTCTGCTTCTCTCCGTTCACAGTCCGTCTCATTTTCACGATGCTGTCGTTTCCTCTCATGATCTCTTCTCAACCTTTCTCCAATCTCGCAGGTTGCTTTGTGGCAATCCAAAGAGTAAGGCAATATACACGGAGCAATGGTTATAAAAGGGAGACACATAGGTATCCAGGCTCTTTAAAGCATAAATAGGGATCACTTCACTGACATGTGAGCAAGCCACGGTACAACTGTGAGACGTGCAGCACTCGCCGGCTACAACGTAACAATAATTTCTGGAACGTGCTGTTACGTTGTCATTCATTTTACCCACTGTCTTTCTTTCATTCATATGTTACGTAGGCACGTACCTTTTATCTTCGGCAATCTCATTCTCTAACCAGGCCTCAGGAGCTAACCAGCGTGACACTGTCCACCACCCCTTTCGTTATTCCGGCACATTGTTGACATCCGTGAGTAACAACAACGTACTAAACTAGAAGGTGTTCTACGCATGTGTGGAATTCGCGGATAAACAAAGATCAAGATCCAAATGAAGATTATATATAAAGATTAGTTAATTTAAAGCACAACAATTTGTTTAGTTTGAATGTCTATATTTTGAGGTGTGACTGGAGTACTACAGTCTTCAGTAGTATAAGCCTGGAGGAGATTCTTAATGCAATGCCTATGTTTTAGCTGTCTCTCTACTGCCATGTAGTGCTTCTTTTTCTAATTCATTAGCGGACAAACAAAGATCAAGATCCAAATGAAGATTATAAATAGAGATAGAGAGAAGCGAAGGCTCTGTCTCCAGCCTTGGGGCACCTTGTGCCTGTCCCCCACACACTTGACATCTCACCTTGCCAGGTAATTTGATGAGTTAGGACTCAAATTACATAAGGGCAGTCCCAGTGATTCCAATGTCAGAGAGGGTGGGAAGCAGGATCTGATGTTTGACTGTTGTTTTGTCTTGGTATAGTAATATGTTGCTCTACTTTCCCCTATTGTATTATTAATAAGTAGCCTTTGTCAAAATGCCTAATCTCACAGACTTACCACTGTTTATAAGGTATTATAGTATATAACTTATCCCCACCTTCCCTTCTATATCTATAACCTCAGGCAATTAGATGTAGTAAAAAGACAAGCAGGAATTAAGTTTCACGTAAAACAATGTATTTTTGGTAATATTCATAAATAATAACAATATGCAAAGTACATTTGAATGTTGGCAACCATACAACCTGACTTAAATGGTGATGTGTAGTTTCAGGTGGCACACAGATATGTAGTTATCTAAAATGTCTCTAGTTAAGGCATCATTGGTGCTCAGCTTTCTTCAGAACAGGCCATGTGCCTGTTCCAATATGGCTGCTAAACTGTGCTCTTCATTATGTTGTCTTCATCATCAGAGGTTAGTAAGAGATGCTTCTTTCAGATGTTAGTAAGAGAGAGAGAATGTGGTTGAACAAGCAGATTTATAGATTCTCTGTCCAACCCCTACAGCCAGTAGGGCATCATAATACTTAAAAGCCTCTGAGACAAGCCAATTCCAAACAAGCATATCTCAGACTAATGGGGAAATACATCTTAATACCTGCCATCCCCCAAAACCATTTGTTGAACTAAAGTTTGCCAGTTAGGCAACCTGGCTTCCTTGCGGGGGGTTGAAAGACTCTAGCAGAGAAACACTCGTGTCAAGCACCCTCTTCCCCCAACTCTGTCGTAAAATTCAAAGAGACTCAGTCGTAAAGGGGGGCAAACACGAATGCCTCTCACCAAAGTAACACTAATTTACTTTGCTTTGCCGAAATTACTAATAAAGACATACAAAATATTTATCAAGTTATATGCAAAATCTCACATCACAACACTCTATCCCGATGAATGTTTTGTACAATATCTTTACAAACAGTCTTAATTGTTTAAAGAGTCTGTTGCATAACTTGTGCTTTGATTTGCAGTATTTGCTCTCCCAGTGTTAAAAGTTGTCCATGACCATTTGTCCATTACATATCTTCTTTATTTCAAAGACAATCAGAAGAACATGGATCTGCTCCTGATGACTTGTATCTGCTCTGGCTTGCTTCAACTGTTTGTTTAGCTTTCTGCATTCTTCATATGTCATCAGATCTGGTGGTTCAAAATGAGACAAGTCCACACCTTCCACTAAACTAGCCCACTGCAATATAGTCTATTGTGTGAATTTTAAATCTGTGCTTGTTTTGTGTCTAACTGCTAGTTAGACCCCTGTCACAAACTATCTGTTGAAGCATATGCAGCTATAAAATTAACATAAAAATTTGAAAGGTAACATACCACAGGTGCCAGTACAACCACTTCTGCCCAAGTGAGAGCACATGTGCCATTGCATAAACTGTTCACAAACCAACTTTTGTGGCCCCTCTTCATGCATTTGGGGTTGACTTAGTTGCCTATTGTGCTTTTCTACCCATGGTGTAACCTTTGACTGCCCCAGTATAGGCTGGCATCACCACCATGAGACATCACAGCTATGCAACTCATCATTCCCCCTGTAGGCCACCCCTAGAGTTGTTTGCTCACCATATGCATACTCGTTGTGCTAAACACCTCGGTTCAGAATTGGCCCACTGGTCCTGTGCCTAACAACCTTAGCAGGGCTTCTGTATTTTCCCCAATTAGACTATACCTAAACATCAGAGCCCATATGACTTGCAAATGTACCAGCTGCACCCGCTTCACCATTTTGCTCAGTAAACCTTTCTTTAATAATAGTATTAATTATCCCAATTAATCAATTAATACCCAGAATGTATACTTCAAAATTAATCCCCTTATTTTGGCATTCCTAACTGGTTTGTTCAGTTTCCACCCCTTGGAATATAAATTTGCTGCAGTAATGAACAAACCTTTCCTTGTAAACTATAGCTATTGTGACTAGTCCTATTATTGCATGACTTGTGGACTTGTTACTCACTTAAACCCCAGTAAGTGTCTTTTTCTTGCTGTCTCTTCAGTTCTTCTTCATGTCTTTGTCTTTAGTTTTTGCTTGTTGTCTTTTCCTCTTTCTTTTTTTCATTCCGCTATGTAGGCAGGTCTGCAAAATGGAAGGTGACAAAGCAGTTTCTGTCCATCTCATCTTCTTGGTTGTTAACCTGGTGCCAACACTCAAACTTTGCATACAAGCATTCATTGGAACAGCTTGACCACACTGCCACTCTACTCCAATGTGCTAATGGTAACCCAATCTCCTGCATGGATTTTACTCTGCTAATTGCCTTCACTATTTATTACCTGCACCAACCCAAAATCCATAAAACCTTACAACAAAAGTAGCACAATTACAAGAGGCCAGAAAATTTAAACAGAAATAACTATTTTCCCTTTCCTGTCTTCCTGTGCTACCCTTCTATTTTTTTTTATTTGTCTGTGTGTCCTTTTTTATTTTATGGTAACTGCTACCTGAAAGTGTGGGCTGAAACCTCTCCAAAATCCAAGTGCCAGATCCAGCATCGCTCCTAAAACTGACCTTTGTTCTTTACTAAAGACCAGCTCACTTTTCTCCATTTTATTACATGGAGTTTCATAGGCTGTCGTTTTAAACAACTGGTCAGTCAGGTTTCGAATTACTGAGCCTAAGTGTGTGTGCTTTTTAGTTACTGCTGGCCCCAGCACAGCTGTTAGGACTTTCACACCCCTGTGCATTCCTGGCTTGCTGGCTGAGCTTGGAAATCTTCCTGCTGCACCATCCCCCATCCTTTGTTCTTAAGCTTGTCCTGGTTCATTCAAACCAACTCCTAAACTGGTGCACTTTCTTTCCAACTCAGCCATCCTTGCATTAGCACTTTTAGACCTTTCACACACAGACACTTAAATTCCTTTCATTTCCATTGTTCTTTGTTTAAATTCCACACTTTCTTCACTCAGTATCCTTATGCCATTATCCAGTTCATGCCCTCTAGTCAACAATTGCCATTCACACTCACCAGCTTCTCTGCCTTCTAACTGATTTCTTTGTCCTAAATCAAATTTCAGTGCAGCACTGGTTACCTTTTGTAACAGTGGTGAAATATCTATTGGTGTAGCATGTTCTTTAAACACTGGACAGACCTCAGAATTACCTGGAGATTGTGGTGCAGTGGAGAATAATTGAAGGTAACACCCTTTCTGTTTTCCCTTCCTTTCATGCTTCTCCTTTTCCTCACACTCACATTTCCACTCTTTATCTGAGTACTCATCTATCTCATGTAAGTCACCCACCCATGTTTTAGGGTTCCTTTAAGATCTTATTACTATTGCCCTAACTTTCACCGTGGGTTGTTTTCTCTCCTTGTTTCCCCTGCTTTCATTGCTTTCTACTTTAGCAGTGGGTGTTCTACATGCTAGCACTTCACTTTCTTCACACCAACTGTTACATCTTTCAAATCTCTCACACAACATTCCACGACTTTCACTTTCTTTCTCATACTGATCTTCCTTATTACCAATAATACACGATAGTAAACCTCTTATAACAGCAACTGTCTTCTTTAAACCAGAATTCTGTTTTCCTGATTTTAATCCTTCCAGCCCCCTTCCATTTTGTGGCATGCTCAGCTCAGCTTCTGCTTTCTCTACCTGCACTACAGGTTTGCATTTATTAGCTTTAGCCTGCTTGCTTCTGCCACTCCACTGGAAGATGGCTGACTTTAATATGAATGTAGGCATTTCGGAGTCTACAATTTTACTCAAATACAATTTGCCACCTTCATTGTGGGTTGGCCTACTTTTGCCCCTGTAAGCAAACATACACATATCATATACCAAGATTCTAAACGAATAAGTGCTGTATGAATGATGCATGCATGTCCCATCACTCCCTTAAATGCAGTATGAATGACGCATGCATGTTCCACCACTCTCTAGCACTTTAATTAGGGACTCACTACACCAGCACTAACAAACATGCGGGTGTCCTCGTGACACACATGAAGTCTCTACACTTTGTTGGTTATATTCCATTCAGCAACCAAACAATGTTTTACTTCCACCGCATTTGTACACTGGGTGCCCTAAAATTCACATACATACACAAACACATACTGTACATCAAAACAGTATTTGCAAACAGGGTGCAAAACATGGTTACCCCAAAATCCTGCCGAACTACACCAATTGTTTTGTCTTGGTAGAGTAATATGTTGCTCTACTTTCCCCTATTGTATTATTAATAAGTAGCCTTTGTCAGAATGCCTAATCTCACAGACTTACCACTGTTTATAAGGCATTATAGTATATAACTTATGCCCACCTTCCCTTCTATATCTATAACCTCAGGCAATTAGATGTAGTAAAAAGACAAGCAGGAATTAAGTTACACATAAAACAATGTATTATTGGTAATATTCATAAATAATAACAATATGCAAAGTACATTTGAATATTGGCAACCATACAACCTGATTAAATGGTGATGTGTAGTTTCAGGCGGCACACAGACTTGTAGTTATTTAAAATGTCTCTAGTTAAGGCATCATTGGTGCTCAGCTTTCTTCAGAACAGGCCGTGTGCCTGTTCCAATATGGCTACTAAACTGTGCTCTTCATTGTGTTGTCTTCATCATCAGAGGTTAGTAAGAGATGCTTCTTTCAGATGTTAGTAAGAGAGAGAGAATGTGGTTGAACAAGCAGATTTATAGATTCTCTGTCCAACCCCTACAGCCAGTAGGGCATCATTGTACTTAAAGGCCTCTGAGACAAGCCAATTCCAAACAAGCATACCTCAGACCAATGGGGAAATACAACATCTTAATACCTGCCATCCCCCAAAACCATTTGTTGAACTAAAGTTTGCCAGTTAGGCAACCTGGCTTCCTTGCGGGGGGGTTGAAAGACTCTAGCAGAGAAACACTCGTGGTAAGCACCCCATTCCCCCAACTCTGTCGTAAAATTCAAAGAGACTCAGTCGTAAAGGGGGGCAAACACGAATGCCTCTCACCAAAGTATCACTAAATTACATTGCTTTGCCTAAATTACAAATAAAGACATACAAAATATTTATCAAGTTATATGCAAAATCTCACATCACAACAACTGTGTTGAAGGCAGAGGAGACATTTTGGTAGCTGTTGCCAGTGGTAATGTGTTGACAGCAGTAAGTGGAGCTGTCTTGGTGGAATGGCCCCTTTTGAAGCCTGACTGATTAGGATCAAGCAGTGCTTTTTGTAGAAGGAAGGAAGTGACTTGGTTAGAGACAGCACATTCAAGTGTTAGTGAGAGTGGTCTGTAATTACCTACTTGAGATGGTTCAAGTGTGGGCTTTTTGAGAAGAGGAGTTATTAGGGCCTGTTTGAACATAGTAGGAAAGGTGCCTATGCTGCGTGAGGTTTTGTGTGAACCCAATGAATATTTTCTTGGACACAGATTTTGTGTTAGACAGCTGACTTTAGGCTTGCTTGATTTTGTAAGATGGTACCTAATCCATTCAAGTTACGAAGATGCACCAGATTTTTGTAAAGGATTCACATCATAGCATGAGTTTTTCCTTTCTCTTTTAGGAGTACCAAGCCTATGGCCTTTGTCGTGTAGGGTGTCTTCTCGTGGCTAAGTGTTTAGCTTTGCTTTTTACCAAAACCTGTTCAGTACGCTGAGATCTGTAATAGCAAGACATTCTTAAACCCACTTAATCCAATGCAAGGTGGTAGCGAGTTTAAGCCTATCCCAACCAGATTGGGTGAAAGGGATGAGCGGCAGCCAGTTTATCACAGGGCAAACACATTTACACATACAGGGCCAGTGTAGAGTCATCATTTGACCTAACATGCTTACCTTTAGAATGGGGTAGGAAAACTGCTGACAATGGGAGAACAAGCATACTACACCAAGACAGAGACCCTTTGTGCTAGATCTTTGTGGCAGCAGGGCTAACTGATATGCCACAATGGTGCACAAGATTTGTAAGGCTACCAAAAGAGATGGACTAGCCATTAATCCTGTGGGCAATGCTAGGAGCCACCACTCCTTGACAATTAGACACTGTCCCCTGTCTTTTATTCCAATTATAGAGCCATTTTCTTAAAATGATACACAATCCATACTGATTCTAATTTAGTTAGTACTGATTTCAGTTGTTACATCAGGCTTCTGTGTTCAGAGGTTTTGAACCTTGGTGCCACTTTTGATTCTAGCTTCTGTGGAGTGTAGGGGCACACTGTTAAGCTGTTGCCAAACACCAGCACAGGAGTCCAGAATTATAAAAAGTCATCAATAATAAAAGATTGAACAAACAATACAGGGGATGAGCAAAGCACAACAAACATAAACTACTAAATGTGTCTGCCCTAGCTACAGAGTACTAACCCATGGCTACAGTTTCATGTATGACCCCTTGTCAGCTTCCAAAGTTTTAGCACTTCTTCCTCTCCCTGGCCAGCTGAACCCTTGTTATCAACTGCCGCTCAGCTCTTGGCTCTCTCAATCAGAAGAATCCAGTGACTTTTATATTGTGCCCCAGATTCCTTCCTGGTACACCTTTGCAAGCACTTCTGGGGTCCCAGCTGACAACATCAATCTCTGGTGTCTTATGGATAGAACTCCCCCTAGTGGCACCAGGTGTTCCTGCATTTTAGCTTCACTGTGGTATTATAATGGAGGGGACCAGGTTTGTTGTCCTCTCCAGTAACCCTGTGTGAATATAACATAATGCCTCCAAACAGCTTGGGAAACCTCAAACCCAGCAGTCGTGCTTATTTTATTATACAACATCATGAGTGACCTCTTGCTGTTATAGTAGCATCTCCTTGTGGTCAACAAGGGCACTGCTACATAGATTAACTTCACACTTGTCATTTGAGAATCATCTCAAGAATGTTACCATATGTGCTTTCTTTCAGCTGAGGGTTACAACTCAGACCTTCTCTACGTGATTACATTTCTGAAAAACATATTCTTGATTATTGTTTTGCTCTGCTTTTTTGGCACTTCAGCCCAAGTACCTAACAGATTATAGCAGTTTCATAACTCTACAGCTTGAATTTTAAACCTGTTAATTTGTTTTTTAAAGGCTTTGTGATCACAGTCACTATGAAACATACAATTTAAAGTAAAACCTAGTGAACTGAAGTCTCTCTACACACTAATTATTTATAATTATGTTTTAAAATTATGTAGTAAATTAAAAATGACAATCCATTACCAAGGCAGTATACACTTGTTTCAGGGTCATAAGGGCCATGACGTATTCTGGTTGCATCAGACACAAGGCAAGAAGCAGCTTCACTGGACCAGTTTGGAGTTTTTAATTAAACTTAGTATATGAATCTGTAGAAGAAATCATGCAGATTACTGTAACCACACTAGGATTTGAATGCTAAACTCTAAAGGAGCAGCATTATCATTACACTACCTTTAATGTCATATTGTGAAATACATTTTAAATTTGACTCAGGTGAAATGTTAATGGGCAACACGGTGGCGCAGTGGTAGCACTGCTGCCTCGCAGTAAGGAGACCTGGGTTCGCTTCCCGTGTCTGTGTGGGTTTCCTCCGGGCGCTCCGGTTTCCTCCCATGGTCTAAAGACATGCAGGTTAGGTGGATTGGCGATCCTAAATTGTCCCTATTGTGTGTGCTTGGTGTGTGTGTGTGTGTGTGTGTCTGTTTGCCCTGCGGTGGGCTGGCAACCTGCCCGGGGTTTGTTCCTGCCTTGCGCCTTGTTTTGGCTGGGATTGGCTCCAGCAGACCCCCGTTACCCTGTGTTAGGATATAGCGGGTTGGGTAATGACTGACTGACTGAAATGTTAATTTAAAGCAATAGTCAATGTGGCAAAATGTATCTATCCATCCATCTATCCATGCTCATTTATATGATTTTAATAGGATATACCTGTAAATCCCAACTCAGCTTCAATGGGTGTTAGTCTGGAATGTTTTCTTTGCCAAACTTTTGATGTCAGCCTCACTTTCACAAGTTCTACAATTTGACAGTCACATGGACTACATTTTCAGTGACAGGGTTCAGTTTCAAATTTTTTCATTTGAATGGCTTTTGGTTTTGAAACAACAGCTTGACTAACAGTGGTGCAGGTTTACTTTATATGTTGATGGTGTGTACTTCTAGATTTTGAGGCATACTCATCAGGGTAGTGTATTATCAAATGATTGATTAATTTCTCTGAATATTGTAGTTTTCTTTAGCTATTCCCTGACAAGGTTTAACTGTCACACTTTACTGTTGTCTGTGTGGAATTTTTCATGTTCTCCCCGTACGTCTGCATGGGTTTTCCTCTGCTTTTCTTCTCACATTTCCAAAGAAGTGCAGGTTAGGTTAACTGGCGATTTCAAATTGACCTGGTTTTGTTGTGTGCGTGAGAGAATTCTGCTAATGACAGGTTCCCTGTCCAAGTTATTTGCTACCAGTCCAACAATTTAGTAATAAAACTTTTAGCAGATTTGTGAGACTTTTCATGAAGTACCATAACTTGGTCTCTTTTAGGCACGTATCCATAACAAACCAAGTGAAAATAGCACTATTGCGAAACAATCTGTCAACAAATATTTTAGTCAGTGTTTCTTCTTGTTGAAGTGTAAATAAATTTTGCATGGCAGCTCTCCATGATCGAGTCGAGTTTCATTACTTTTTTGCTTTACCCATTGGCAGGTTCCTGGCATTTTGCTTGGGCATGTCATGCGATTCTGCTTTTAGGGGAGTGTAATATGACTGGTTGCTGCTAGTCATGTCTTTGCAGTGCCAGTTGTTGCCCCTTGTAACTAAAATTTCCAGACGATGAAGTTATATTTTTGGTATCCAGGGCTCTTTTAATAGCTTGCCTGCTCTTAAATAAATTTCTTGTTGGAGCTCATCCATGCTGCACGTAACTCCTGTTGCTATTACGTTTTTCCTCTTTTGACTTTGGTTTTTGTTTACTCCGTTCATCCTTTTGTGCGGTTGCTTTTGAACTTCCAACTTGGGGATTCACCCTTTGCTTCTTGATTCTTTTATATTTCTTTCTTTTCCCTTGTTTTGAATGTTCTTTTTTAAATCTTATTTCTGTTAATTATTTTGTAATTGTTATTTCTTTCTTTTTTCCCTGTTTTTTTCACTCTATGGTTTATTATGCCATTAAGTTTTTTGCTGTATTGAGACGTTCATTACAATTGTTGGTGCTACAAATTGGAGGCTGTCATAATTTGACATTTATTTTTATTTTTTATAGGCATTCCTTGGCCTTTAAAATCAATAAAGCATCATTTTGTGGGTTTGGGAGGCCAATGAGTTGAGTACTAATGTGTAATTTTTATTTAGAGACAATGTTGACAACATCAAAAATGAAATGCATTTTCCATGATGCCATTTTGTTTGTATTGAGGTAGCTGACATTTTTTGCTTTTTGTTTGGTCTGGTTACTAAGCTGTTGCCAGGTAGGGTCAACAGGATGTTTCGAACGTGTGACATCACCAGGTGAAAGGTATAAAGGTCAGTGTCATGCAGTTCTTGATTGTCCAAGTTTGTGGTTATTCAAAATATAACTCTAGGGTTCACTGCTTTATCTTTATTTGTATTCTGGCTACAAATTCTCTTCTGTTTTCAACTGCTATTTCATCTGTTGTACTGGCATAAGTTACTCATGGATTTTTACTGATTTCTGGCTTGTATTGCTTCATTAATTTCGCTCAATTTTGGTTTAATATTTTTGGCTAGTTCGAAAGATGTATTTGACTCCCAGGTATTGACCCTAGCACAATTCTGACTTGGATTTCATCTCATGATGTTATTAGTAAATTTGTACTACTGTTACCTTGTGTATTCAATCCAGGGGCTATTTAAGCTTCTGTAAGGCTGGGCATATGCTGTGTGATTTTTAGAATTCATGGTGAAGCTTCTACTCACACTTCAAGATGGAGTCTCCAGTCGTATATGCAATCAAACTGTACGGGTACGTTCAGTCTGATTGACATGCCACAACAGTGCTCATTCTATACGTGTAAATGGCCGTGATGGACAGTTTTACCCATTGACATCCATCCATCCATCCATTTTCCAACCCGCTGAATCCAAACAGGGTCACGGGGGTCTGCTGGAGCCAATCCCAGCCAACACAGGGCACAAGGCAGGAACCAATCCCAGGCAGGGTGCCAACCCACCGCAGGACACACACAAACACACCCACACACCAAGCACACACTAGGGCCAATTTAGAATCGCCAGTCCACCTAACCTGCATGTCTTTGGACTGTGGGAGGAATCCGGAGCGCCCAGAGGAAACCCACGGAGACATGGGGAGAACATGCAAACTCCACGCAGGGAGGACCCGGGAAGCGAACCCAGGTCTCCCAACTGCGAGGCAGCAGCGCTACCCACTGCACCACCGTGCCGCCCCCCATTGACATTTCACAATAAATCTTTATTCATTTATAAAACAATATGACCAATTCTTCTCAAAGTGTCAACAAAGAAAAGAACTGTGATGTTGACTCTTGCTGTACTGTGCTCTGAAACTGCAAAGAAAACAAAAAAGATGCATGTGGACACACAGATAGTTGGGAAGACATGAACAATATGTTCTGTTTATTTTACAAAATGAAATGGTGGTTATAGTCTATGTAATTTACCACTGTGTGTGTTGTTTTCGACTTTTTCCAGTACATGTTTCCTAAGATACTTTCCTCAGTGGCCATTTATTTGTGTGTGTGTTGCTTTATAATAGCTGTTTGAAATTAAAATAAAATTGATGGAGATATCATAAAATCGTATTATCAGAGTCCTCATACCACAAGACAGCTGACTGAAATTTCTGACATGACAGAAATTCCACAGAGCATATGACTGCCTAATCGTAAGATGAAATCAGGTATCAAAACCCTTCTCATACTGCACATGAAATGATGGCCAATAAAGATGGTATTCAATCCTATTCAGAAAATCAGTCGGTGACTGCAAATTGGGCTTAAAATCATACCAAAATTGCACAGTGTATGTCTGGCTTTAACCAAACAACCCTTCAGTGGAGTGGAATTTTATGGTGATTGCAACAGAGGAGAAGTGAGAAAACATCAAAAACTCAGACCCAAAAAGGCAAAGTAGTAATAATTTAATACTAAATTGAATTAAACAAATAACAGAATTCATGAAGGAAAAAAAGCTACATTTAGCATGTAAAATTCTATGTTGTCTATATTTTATAATGCAAACTGAGAACTGAAGAAAATCCAGAAAGGAGTTAAAAAATCATGAATAAATGAAGCCTAAAGCAAAAAATAATTAAAAACAACGTCAAATAGCAAAGTCAGATACCAAATAAACATGAAACTTCAAATGATAAAAGCGATGAATCAACAACCAAAAGCTACTTATAACTAAGATGATCAAAAGACTGCAAGAAATCTGAAGGTGAGCAAATGGAAAGGCTGTGCGAATGCCACTCCACTCAATGGCGAAGTTTAAATAGTCCTTCACTGCTGCAGTTAGTTTAATTAAAGCTCATGAGGCCAGTAATTTTTTTATGGGTCTCACCCTTCCTCCATCAAATACAGTAAGACCCCCAGATCCATGGATTATACGTTCCAAAACCTACAGCAGATGCGAGAACCTGCAATAGTAGCGAACCCTATACTGTATACTGTATGTCATTTTTGTTTTCATACATACCAATGGTAAAGTTTAATGAAAAGATAACACACAATCTCAACATTACCAACATTACGAATAAATGGGAATCTGATGTTTTAGCTTAACTCTCAAGGGATGATGAAGCAATTAAGAATATCTTGTAAATGCATGCTATTGGTCCAAGAGATTATAATATTCTATCGCCCACCAGAAAGAGTAACCACAGATCACACTGCCTGTTTTTATGTATTGTGCCTACGTGACCACACGGCAATACCCAAACTATTCCGAAGTGAATAGTGTTTTTTTGTATCTCACATCCTCATACACCTTTATCGTAAGAGCATCCCTTATCTACGATGGAGCGTTCGATCAGAAGAAAATATGAAGCAGGTTTTAAATTAAAAGTTGTTGATGTGGCGAAAGAAACTGGTAACTGCAATGCTGCAACAAAATTCAATGTGTCTGAGAAACTGGTGTGAAATTGAAGGAGGCAAGCAGATGAAAAAAAAAAGAAAAAAAAAGAATGTAACTGTCATATTTTTGAACGAGCGTAGAAGTCAGGGTCTGATTTTTATGATCGATTTTTCGGGTTTCAAGACCTGACTTATATGCGAGTATATACGGTAACTGAAATTGCAGAATCCCAATCCACAGATACAGGAGTTATACTGTACAATGTAACACTTAAAAAAACTAATTGATTATAGCCTTAAAGAAAATAAATACTATTTTCTAAAGGAACTAAAGGGAGAGGATTAAAACTTAGGAAATAGTAACACTTAGGAAATAAGACTTAAAACATAATATTTCAGAGCAAGGGATGAGACCAAAACCTAAAAAAAGAAAGCAAGCAGAGCACAGCCGGCAAAAAACAGTTCACTGTGCATATTCAATGTTTAGCCTATGGTCCGCTGATTTTTAGTGACCTCTGACCTTCCTATTAAAGTCTCAATGATTTTGTGTTAGGATTTCCTGTTTGAGACAATACAGTGGTCAAGATGCAACCAGTATGAAAACACGGTTCCATATGTTCATTAGGATCAGATGGCGTAATTGTCCCAAATTCATGCTGCCAGATCAACTGGGTGGAAAACATATTGTATGTAAATCCAGCATGTGATGTACTGGGACATATCTACTTTATTTTTTTCTCCTGGTGTGGACAACATGACAATAAAAAAAACTCAAGAGCACCATAGGATACCAGTAACTGCTTAATGAAAATGTAGTTTTAGGTCTCCTTCACCATGTTACAGCCATGAATTTGTTTGTTTTCAAGTCACAGGTACAGCACAGTTAATTACATAAATTATGAGCCTTGCCAACACCCATGCCATGACAATATATTTTCTATAGAACTGACTTAACTGAAACAGCAACAAATCCAGTTTATAGTTGCATGTTTTTTAGGTGCGATGAGATGTTCAACCTACACACACTACTTGATTTGAACACAGGAGATGTGTCGTAACAACACCTGTGTACCCAAACTTTTGGTGAACAGCACAAGGCTTGCTAAATATTGAACATGTTTCTCTGTGCTCCTTTAATATGTGGCATCATACCCTAGCTACCCTTTTTAGTTAGGATGTTGGCCTTTATTTGATTCTATTCCACAAACTAGCACATGTAAGATGTTTGATACTTTTTTTTTTAATATACCACCTTCAACTAGAAACAATGGCCAGCAGCAGGTATTGACGTTAAGTAAATATCAAAAGCCTCAATGTAATCCACGTAATGTCTTATGCTCACAACATTTCTGGTTCAAAATCTCCTTTCTTTTTTGAAATTATCGATTTTACCTTGCATTACACAATATCTTCTACAGAGATAGGAGGAGTATGTTTTTTTATGATCTGATTTTACCAAAATCTTGTTCTTAGCATTGTCTCTAAGAGTGTGTAGAAAATTAAATTCTTTTAAAAACACAGGTATCGTTTGGAGATACTACCTAGAGTTGAGTCTTGTCATAGCTGGGGAGTATAACTTCTGCAGCAGGTATTGAGGGAAAGGGAGGAAACCCCATCAGTTTTGTTATGGAAAAATCTGTAACTTGCATGCAGTAATAAAAATGGGAACTGAATTAATCTGGTTTAGTAAATGTGTTGAAGAACAGAAGCTGACATTTGGTGACATTGAGCACCTGCTGAAATTCCTCCAAAATTAATACTCGTTCTGAATCCAGTATGCTGTAACCTGCCCTTGAGATTGCTGTGCACAATGCCAATCCATGTCAGGGTGTACACTTTTGCACTTTCTCAAACCTTTTTCAGTTTACAGACATATATTCATACATGCATACCTACATTCTGCATATGCATAAAGCACTTTCTCAGACTTGCTTAATAAATTAAAAGGATGTGTGAGGGGCCTATCCTGGCAGCATTAAATACAATGCAGGAATAGATCCTGGACAGGGAACCAGTCCATTACAGAAAAGCACCCATGCATATACACCCCAATTTACTCACATTAGAGGAAATTTACAGTTGCCACTCCACCCATCACTGTCATCTGTAAAAGAGCCCAAAGGAAAAACCACACAGATCAGGAGAGAATGTAGTAGTTGAAAGATGCATACTACTCAGGGATTCTGGACCTCCAAAGCAGCAGCAGTGCAAACCACCTCTCTACTGTACAACTCGGGGTCGATTTAGACTTGCCCTTTAGCCTAACATCCAAGTCTTTGAAATATGGGAGGAGGTTAAATTGCCTGGAGTAAAGCAATGCAATATCCACATTGACAGTCAACATATTAAGAAACTGAATACTGCTCCCTAGAGCTGTGTGGACACCACCTGATATATTTATCATGCTAGAGTGCCACCCATTCCAAATAAGTACAAAAAGCAAATATTTAAGATTGAAAGACCATAGGAGTTCAGATGAATTAAGGAGTACCACAGTTAATTGGACCTTGAGGTCATAATGATGAAAATTATTCACAATATCAAAAGTCTTCCAGACATGTTCAGTTCAATAAATATATTATGCTGAAGACAGGCACAGGTGAATTGTACAGGCACCCAAACACAGAGTAAAAAACTGATTAACCAAACAATATGTATCCTTTTAATAAACTGTAAGAGACAAAGCACAGAAGTTTGGACTAAAGTGCAATTGAAATACCACTAACTGAAGATCTGAGCAGTGGGTGATAGAAGGGAAGAAAATGAAAACTTAAGTCAACACCATCCCTGAAGAAAATAAAACTTTTTCTCCAATGTCATACACTACAAGCTGGGATAATACTGGAAATTTTGGATATGTTAAAGTTGACAGCCATCAGTCTATTTTCTTAGCTGTCTAATCCTGTTCTGGGACATACAAACCAGGAGTTAACCCATCAAGATCAGGCATAAATCAAGAGTGGATGGGGTGTCAGTGCATTGCAGTGCCCGTTCACAACTTGTCAGTTCATTATTACTTGACTGACACCTTTATCCAAGGTGACTTACAACATTTAACGTACAAGTGGTTATATTTCTTTTGTTTTTCCAATTGGAGCACAGGCAAGTGACATGAGTTGCTCATGGTCACCTAGTGTTTGCAGTGGGATCAGATCAAATCACATGTCTTTTGATATGTGACTATCTTAAGAAAATAACCCATACATACTCCACATGGGCCGTTATTGGGCCAGAACTCTGGACTCATCTCACCCAGTTCATCACTTATTATTAAAAACTCCTCTCTGGTAAACGCTTCAGGTCAGTTAAAACTAAAACTAACAGAAGCCTCAAAAGTTTCTTTCTCAGAGCCATAGTCCTCTCAGACAAATGATTTAGATTGTCTTCTTTGTATATTCATGTCTTCTGTAATGTACTGCATGAAGGTGTGTGTGTGTGCAGTATATGTACATGTATGTGTGTGCACTTGCATACACACTATACGCTCACACTTTCACTTGCACATCTCCACAGCCATCTGCAGTTTTTTTTTGTTTTTTTCTGTCCTTCCTGGCCATAGGACCATACTTTATTCTTTGTTAATTAGCATTGCCAAATTTTTATATTTTTTGTCCTCAACTTGTAAAGCACGTTGAGCTACATCATTTGTATGAAAACGTGCTGTATAAATAAATGTTGTTGTTTATAATTGTACTGTTCTGTAACTTTGTATGAAGTTTTTCTTTTTAACTTATGCTATTAATGTTATTTGTAAGTGATGTTGTGTTCTGCTACAAGCAGCGCCAAATCTCCGAAGTCAAATCACTGTACATATGAAGTACTGGCAAATAAAAGTGATTCTGATTCTGGATGTGTGAGGTGAAGGGCTGCCAGCTACACCACAGTGTGGAAAACTGAACATTGCTTAGCCTCTTCTGATCCATATCTGTTGAAAAATGAGCTAATACACACTGCTGAACACTATTTTGTTTTCTGTTTTCATCTTTTGAAAGATTTAAGAGACTGAGTTCCAATGCTTCAATAAAGTTGCCACTAGCAAGTTTCCCTGCCCTCTAATCTAATATTTTTCAAGACTCTGATAAAGTAGTGATTATTAAAAGCGTTACTTGGCTGTACTGAAAGAGGCAAAGTCTTTTCAAGACAACAATCAATTTGCTTATTGTGCAAACAGAAGTGTAGAAGATGCTCTGCTTGTTATCTTACATCAAATCTACACCTTTCTTGATCAGCCTGGTTCATATGTCAGAGCACTAGTCTTTGATTTTTCTTCAGCGTTCAATACTATACAGCCTCATATACTGATTTAGAAATTGAATGGTATGAATGTAAACCCATTTATTACACTATGGATTCAGGACACTTTTTCAATAGTCATTCATTCAAACACAGAAAGTCCGCAGGGGTGTGTATTATCACCATTACTGTTTATTCTGTACACAAGTGACCTGAGACAGAATAATGACCACTGCTCCATTATCAAGTATGCGGATGACACCATGCTCATAGGACGTATATTTGGGGAGGATGAAAGCCACTATCTAAATCAAGTGGACTGTATGGTAAACTGGTACAATAAAAACTCTCTCATTCTGAATGTAAAAAAGACCAAAGAAATTATATTTGATTTTAAGTGACAGAAATATGTATGTTCTCCTATTGTAGTTCTGGGAGAGGAGGTAGAAATAGTGACTGAATATAAATACTTAGGAACTTACCTAGATAACAATCCATCCATCCATCCATCCAGTTTCCAACCCGCTGAATCCGAACACAGGGTCACGGGGGCCTGCTGGAGCCAATCCCAGCCAACACAGGGCACAAGGCAGGAAACAAACCTGGGCAGGGTGCCAACCCACCGCAGTAGATAACAATCTTAACTGGAATTCAAATACAAAAAAAATATTTTCTAAATGCAACCAGCGCTTATTTCTCCTCCATAAATTCAAACTATTTAAAGTAGACAAGGACCTCATGTTGTCCTTCTATCGCAGTATGATCCAGTCTGTGATCACTTTCAGTTTCATTGCCTGGTTTAATAGTCTGACAAACCAAAACTCAAAAAAGCTCCAGCAGATTACAAAGTATGCAGCTAAAGTTATTGGGGCTGATGTAGATGATTTGACGAGTGTGTGTGTCAGAGGGCAATGTTAAAGAAACTGGAAATCATCTCAATAGATGACAGTCATCCATTACATGTAGAACTAAAGTTCAGTAAATCAGGAAGGATAGTCGCTTTGAAAACCCACACAAATCACTCCAGAAACTCCTTTCTTCCTAGTGCCGTACAACTTTTCAATAAGAAATATCGGAGAGAATGATTAAGGTTGTTGATATATATCCTGTAACCTTTTTTTTTTTTTTTTTGGTGTAACTATGTATTATCTAACTGCCTTATATTAACCTTTCTTGTTTCTATTTGTCTATTTTCATTTCATTCTGTCTGTTATTAGATGCATCTAAGAAGGCAAATTTCATGTTTTCTTGTATAAACTTGACTAAATAAAGAAACCTTAAACCTTAAACCTTACTGTCTGGGGACCCACCCCATATATAACACTGTTTAACTCAATGTTTATGTAGAACATTTTTCCTTGTGTTTGAAGGGTAGTTCCACAGTTCATCTCTATGTATTTCATTATTTCTCATTCTTTTAGGATGACTATATGCAGGTGCCCCTTCCATGACAAACAACAACATTGAAAAAAGTAAAATAACACACGGACAGTGTAAATATTCTCAGCCTGTTGGCTTGTTTTAAAGGTATACACTCCCTCTAAAATGTCTCAGATCGCTCAATGTTTCACCCTTATTTTCTGTACACTGTTTTACTTTTTCATTTGATTGGAGACTTTCAGATGGTGCTTTTACCTCTGTCAGACTTTAAGCACTACATCTACTTTGATGGGTGAAATGGCAAAGCAAACTGCCAATGCTGATGGAAAATTAGTGAAATAGTAGGAGTTAATGCTCTAATCTGATCGTGCACATTTTATGTACTCTTTATGCAAAAGTGCCTGTCAGCCATTATAACCTTTAAACGAATTAAATGAACACTGGTAGACCTATAAGGCTGTCACGGAAGAAAATGAAAGTTGCTTTCCTGCCTGCAAATTTGTGACTCAGAAGAGGAGGAGCGTGGCACCTGGCATGAAGGTTTCGCTTTGTCAGGCAGGTGGGCATTGCTGATACTTCCCACTCGACTTGGAGAGTGAACTTTGTTATGTTTAAACAGGACATAGCTAGGCTGGATTTTGTCTGGAGGCACACTTTGTTTTTCTTCTTCTTTTTGAATATTTTGTTACCAGCGAGAGAGAGAGAGACGAGGCTGGGCTTGGTGGAAGTGAATGGGAAGTGATACTGGAGATACTACGAACATTTTGGATTCAGCAGAAAAGGATTCAGTCAACTTCATCTGCTGTAATTCAAAGACATTAGAAAATATACACAAGGAGTAACAGTCAGGTGTGTTCAGGGAGCTTCTTTACATTTGTTTGTATTTTAGTTTCATTGTTAGAGAGTTATCATGTTTTGTTTGTTAAATATTTTTGTAACAATGAGTCGTATTCAGATATAACAGTGATAATGGAAAATAATTATATGTGCTGGTAGAGTATTTAGAATATGTTTTAGTAGCATTTCACAATATCTTGTAGGTGGCTGAATTAGCTTTCTTACACAGTAGATTCTGCATCAAGTGATGTAAAAATTGCATTGATTGATTGTGTTAATTGTTGTGGAAGGTTTTGTGGTTAATTGTACTGTAGGTAATATTTCTTAAGCATAAAGAACAGAAATTTCAAATCTGTGTTGAAGTCTCAAGTTAAAACTGAAGTCCTACTGTCTACCACACTACTTGGTAGCTTATTCCATGTATTTCTGGTTCTTAATGTGAAAAAAAAAAATTCCTAATGTTTGTGTGAAATTTACCCTTAACAAGTTTCCAACTGTGTCCCCGTGTTCTTGATGAACTAATTTTAAAACACCAGTCTCAATCCACTGTACTGATTCCTTTCATAATTTTAATAATTGATAATTATAAATTAAATAATTTGTAATTTTTAAAATAATTTTATAACAGGTTAATTTAATACATTACCAATAAATTATAGTCAGAAGAAATAGAATTGCTATGATGTGCAGATGATGCATCTATGTGATTGTTTTGAGTGTAACCTAAGTACTGAGTACATGTCTATTTAGTGTCACTATTATGAGTTGGACACTTTAAAAAAATATAGGCAACACAAAATATAGAGATAAAATAGGATAGAAAGGAGTCCAGGTGGTACAGTCTTAAGATATACACAGACACTAACTAAAAGTTCAGGCCTGATTAAGAATAACTTAACGTAGGAAAAAAATATTTATGTAGGTGATGTGCTGTTTTCACTGTATGTAGGCATTTGCCAGAGAGAAGTATTTCGAATGGTTGAGTCTAATCAGCAATTAACTTTGTGGCACATTTTCATACCCTGAACTCATATAGGAATTCAGTCTGCGGTAAGTTATATAGCCTACGATCTTTTCACAGGTTCTGACAATGTGCTGCTGATTAGCCTTAGCCTGAACAGAGGCAACACCAAAGCAGACAGTTATAGATGAGGCCAGAATGGACTCTGACGGCTGTGTAGGACTGGACTAGTATTGCTTGGGGAGATTGAATTTCCACAGACTAATCAAAATGGCCATTCTCTGATGGGCTACATTGATAATACATGTGATGCTATTGTCCCACTTAAGGTCTTGTGACAACACAGTGTCCTAAAACTTAGATGACTCTGCCGTCCCAATGGCTGAGTCATTTATAACTGTCTAAATTATTATGGCTTCACCTCACATCTAATGCTCCACCACTTGTCTGTATAGGGGCTCATCATTTTTTATAACAAGGCCTATTAGTGTGATGTCATCTGCAAATTTAAGAAGTTTGACCGATGAATCACTAGAGGTACAGCCATTAGCATATAGTGAAAAGAGTTGTAGGGAAAGCACCCAGTCCTTTGGTGCATCGGGGTTAACTGGTCAGACACATGTGTGCCCAACCACATGTCCTGCTTCCAATATGTAAGAAACCCAGTAATTCAATGGCAAATTGAACTGGGAAGGTTGAACTGGGCAAGCTTCTTATCTTGAGCTCTGGGATGATATTATTAAAAAGTAGAGCTAATGTCGACAAGTAACATCCTGGCTTATCAAGTTGTTGGTAAATAAATCCAAATGCACTGCATCATCCACACGCTATCTGGCTCTGTATACAAACTTAAATGTAATCACAATGAACTGTTACAGTTGTTGGCTTTTGGTAATTGCTGAACTCCTCTGCATGGAATCTGTTGACATAACTAGATTAAGTAATGCCAACGTTGCCCCCTAGAGGTTTTTTTATTTCGGAGTTGTGTTCACTCTATTTTTTTTATTTTTTTTATTTTTATTGATTTTATTGTAATCACACAACATTCCATACAAGTAGATCAATTTTTACAAAAATAGGATTGAAAACAAATCAACCCCCACCCCTGAGAAAGAGAGCATGGCCAGCAGAGTAAAACTTAAAGCTAGTA